>NC_066853.1:175000-475000 GCF_001640805.2 Lates calcarifer
TGTCCAGTTCACTTTTGCTGAGGAGAGTAATTCATTAAGAACATTTATATCATTTTGAGTCTTAACAAAAACGATTATATCATCAGCATAAGCAGACAGTTTATAATGATGATCGCACCCCAGAAGAGACACACCAGACAAATGGACCCTTAGTTTGGGTAAAAAAGGCTCTAAGGCCAGAGAATATAGCAGACAGACAGAGACAGCCCTGTCTGACTCCCCTCTGCACCTTAAAAGGAGCACTCAAACCACCGTTAATCTTTAGTACACTCTCAATATCACTGTACAAGACCCTGATCTTGGCTATAAAACCAGAGCTGAACCCAAAAGCCTGCTGCGTCTGCCACAAGTATTGGTGTTCAACTCGATCAAAAGCCTTTTCTTGATCTAGAGAAATCAGACCAAGCTCACAGCCCAGTGAACCGGAGAGGTTCAAAATATCTCGAATCAGAAAAATATTGTCAGATATCAACCTGCCGGGTACACAGTATGTCTGGTCTACATGAAGGACCTGCTCCAACACTTTCCTTAGTCTCAGAGCCAACACTTTGGACAGGAGTTTATAGTCAGTACAGAGCAGAGACACAGGGCGCCAGTTCTTAATCTCCTGTAGGTCACCTTTCTTTGGGAGGAGAGTGAGGACAGCCCTCCTGCAGCTCAGAGGCAGCCGCCCTGTGCTCAGACTGTCCCTCAGAACCAGTAACAGATCTTCACCAATAACAGGCCAGAAGGTCTTATAGAAGTCTGCAGGGAGGCCATTGATCCCTGGAGCCTTCCCACTCTGTAGGCCCCGCAGTGCCTCCTGCAGCTCCTCAGCAGAGAGCTGCGCTTCCAGCTCTGCATTTTCCATTTAAGACACTTTAGGAAGACCTTCATAGAAAGACAACGCCTCTTCTGGGTCCTCCTAGAGATCCATCTTGTAAAGGTCCTGATAGAAATCAACAGCATGCTGTCGAATCCCAGCAGACTCTTGCAGTAGAAGCCCGCTGTCAGACCTCAAAGAGTGCATCAGTCTCCTCTGACCATTCTTACGTTCCAGCCCAAAGAAAAAGTGAGAGGGAGCAACCATTCTTACAATGTTTTGAAAACGTGACTGAACCAGAGCACCTTGAGCATGAATACCCAGCAGGTCAAACAGAGCTGCTTTCTTGCTTTTGAGAACTTCAACATGTTCTCGTTCTCCTGTGGAGTCTGCTAGAACCTGCAGCTCCACCACTTCTCTCTCCAGAGCTCTCATAGATCGAGTCATGTCCTTTGTGGCATTGAGAGTGTACTGTAGGCAAAGCTGCTTAATTTTAACTTTACCCACATCCCACCACTACTGTAAAGAGCTGTACTCACGTTTAGCTTTCCTATGATTGAACCAAAAAGTCCTGAAAACACTTTTGAAAATTTTTGTCAGATAACAGAGTGGTATTGATGTGCCAGTATGCACTTTTACATTTTACATCTTTAATAAAAATCAAACACTGTACGAGAGAATGATCTGAAAAACCAACAGGACTTATAGAACAACCTTTAAATAGGGTTAGGGTTAGGCTTTACATACACTGATATGATGAAAACAATACACTGTATCAAGTCTGGCCAGGGATAACAAATTATCTGGAGTGAACACAGGTATACTGCCGCACACTTTTATGAAGGTATCTCCAAACATCACACAGTTCAAAGGTTTCTACAAGCTTCGTGAGACAGCTCTTAGAAGCAGCATGAGGTTCCTGGTGATTCCTGTCCAAATCAGGGTTTACTGTACAGTTGAAGTCGCCTCCCAGAAACAAATACTCTTCACTCTTACAGTTCTGGAGAGCATTTTTTAACTCCTCCAGAAAAACAAGTCTCTCCAGACCAACAGCTGGAGCATAAACATTCACAAACACCATTTTAACTTTCTCAAACTCAGCTTTTACTTTTAACAGTCGACCTGGAACTATTTCATCAACACTGCAAGAGACTGGCAAGAAATCTCTAGAAAAGAGAATACCAACACCCCCACTGTTACTGCTCCTATGACTTAAAAAGGCCCTCCTCCAATCAGATTCATTGTCAGAAGTACTATGAGTTTCCTGGATGAAAGTTACATTTAACTTTTTGTTCTGAATCAAACTAAACAGGGAAGCTCTTTTCACATCATCTCGGGCACCATTAATATTTAAAGACCCCAGCTTTATGTCACACATGTTCTTTATAAAGCTGAAACCAAACAAAAACAAAATAAATACATAAAATAAAAAAGAAAACAAAAAACACTTATTCATCTTTTCCTAATTGGGCCCGAACCTTCAACAACAGTTTCTTTAACTGGAAAATCTCTGGATCAGTGAAAGAAGGCTGCTCTAAGTTTCCTGAGTTCTTCATAAAAAACCTGACAGAGTCATGAAACAGCTGTAAGTCAGGAAATACTCCTCCACCTTCACAGCCCTCATTCCCTTTGTGTTCCTCAGAAAAGTTCAGGGGATAACCAGTCTGCATTTCGTCCTGCATGCTGTCGCTCTCACCGTCACTGTCCTGTGTGTTGTGTGTGTCACTCTGTGAACTCTGGATCTTCTCCTCAGGCTCAGAGGAGCTCTGACTCTTTCTTTGACACCTTGTTAGTTTGTACAGTGTTCGCTTTGGTCTCTGTGCTCTTCCTTTTAACAGATAACTTTAACAAACCATCATCCATCACATCATCATCTTCACCTTCTAACACAGACTCAGCACTCTGGTTACAGTCTGTCCCTGCTCCTGTAACTCATCCTGCTGACTCTGAGCGTCACTGTCCTCCATGTGTCCATCAGCCAGCTCTGGCCTGTCCTCACCGCCCTGTGTGTCTGTCTGTCTGTTCTTTATGATTTCTGTGTCACTCTGTGTATTGTTTGTGTCTCTGTGTTGTGGACTGGCCGTCGGCTCTTACAGTCGGCTCCGCTGCCGACGCAGCAGCCTGACGGTCACCTGCTCTGTCTGGGCACGAACGGACCAAGTGTCCCTCTGCCCCACATCCAAAACACCTGAGTGTGTCTGAGGTGACATGAACGGTGTAATCAAAATCATCAATACGAAATCTGAAAGCGAGACTTAGTTCCTCGTCGCCCTTTTTCAGAATCATAAACACTTGTCTTCGAAAGGACACAACATGTTTCAGGAGCGGAGGTTTACAGCCCAGAGGGAGCATTTTAATGGGAGACATCAGCTGTCCGTGTCGGGCCAGCTCCTTCTCCAGCAACTCATTCCTCAGAAACGGTGGCACATTAGAAATGGTGATTTTCTTTGCAGGACTCATTAGAGGAAACACCAGGAGTCAGTGTTCCCTGAATTACAACTCCACTCTCAACCAGCTGATTCACCTGCTCACTGCTGTCCACAAAGACCACGACAGCACTGTTCATTCTGGAGGCAGATTTCACATGAGCATAACCTACAGCTGCACCTACAGCAAGGCTGCAGCTGCCGCCGCGACAAACAAATATAACTCAGCAAATAAACAACCAACACAACTCTGACGACAGAGAAGAGAAACACAGAAACATTAAACAACAACCAGAGGAAGAGAAATGAGCAAAAAAAGTTTGAAAAAACTTCCACACTTTACAAACGCTCTCCGAAACACTCACCCTGAGAGAGAGAGAGAGAGAGAGAGAGAGAGAGAGAGAGAGAGAGAGAGAGAGAGAGAGAGAGAGAGGAGGATCATGTGATTGATTACTGATCAGCTGATGAGAGTTAAATCTGATTATTGATTAGAGTGATGTTAAAGTTGATCACCTGTGTCCGTTACACCACCCGAACAGAGTCCCATCTCTGCTGAAGGTCAGACACCTGCTGAGCCGAGGGTCCCTGAACACACCACACACACACACACACACACACACACACACACACACACACACACACACACACACACAGGTAAAGTTGGTCAGGGATGACGTCACAGTGAGGCAGTATGATGATGAGGATGAGGAAGGTGTGTTACCTGGTGAAGGCTGAGTGCTGCTCACACTGTGGAGGACCTGTGAGCAGAGACGTCCCATCTGAGCCACGAACTGAAACACAGTCAAATTAACTTTATTTAAACCAGATGCTGACAGCGAGACCCAGACCTCATTAAGAAATCTATTATTTTTTAGTTTTCATGTTCACCGGTTAAAAAGCCAAACACGTAACACCACACTGTAAACCGCCTCTTAAACTGCAGGTATCACTTTTCAATTCGGCATAAATATAAAGTCTCAATCAGCTGTGTTTAACTGTTTATTACAGACTTGGGTGTAGTGAGAGTTCTCTGTGGATTTTGTTTCTGCTGAATCATCCCAGAGACTCAATAATCGTTGAGTGATTATCTGTTCTGAGAGACTGGAGGTTTATCAGAGTCTCTAACATCTGATCTGAGCTAACGACTCTAACTTGGATAATGAGGCCAAACTCCATTAAGAAATCTGTTAATTTAAGGGATTCATTGCTACAAACTGAGAGGCCATCAGAGAAGAAGATCTGACTGATTGGACTGATTCTTGCGGGTTTTATTAACAGAGATGATGACCGTTAAACTTGACAGCTGTAGACCAAATTCCGTTAAGAAATGTATTGATTTAAGTTATCCGCGTTTATCGGGTGAGAAGCCTGTCACATAAAAACATACTTACAAGATATTTACTGTGCCCGAACCTGACTCTGTAATTCGGCTCATATAGAATCTTTCAAACGACCGTTACTGCGGAGTTTTGTAACAATTTATCTCCTGCTCATCACTTCGTGCCTCTGTCCTGAGATGGTCGGTGGCAGGACGGAGCGGCCAGCGTTTTAAAAGATTATTGGTCTTGTTTTATTGTTACCTGCGAATTTTATTTACGCCGAACATGTCAGAAGACTCTGATCATTTCAGTTCAGTTTGTTGGTTTTATATTGGGGTGTATTTGTTTTTGCCAGAGACAAATCCACCAAATTCACAGAGTTTGGTGCAACACTTATTCTGCCTAAAAGAACGGGGGAAGATCCGGGTCGCTGACGGGTGAGTTCCGGGTGTTTAACTTTCACTCGGTGTCCGTATGTGTTTGGTAACATGTCAGTGTAAATATATGAAAAACAGACAAAAACAGAGCGAAATGAAGACTGAATTACCCACCTGCTAACAGCGGGACTGGAGGCGCCATGTTTACGTATTCCGGAAGAAGAAAATGCCGTGTCCCGGAAACACGTAAGAGCAGCAAGAGGCGGGTCGTTCAGTGCCACATCAGCATACAATCAGTTATTTCTTTAGAACACGTCATTTAAAAACTAAATTTAAAGGTTAAATCGCCGAGTCTCAGCTCGAATGCGCCATTCTAACATAAATAACATTAATTATTTACAATAAAAAATAAAATCTCATTTTTAATAAACGTTTAAAGTTTAAAGCTGCGACAAGTTGTCGTCAAAATGGCTGAGGGTGAAACAACTTCCGCTTTCAAAATAAAAGCGAAAAACGTTTTATGGAACAAAACAAAGAGTTTGGAATTAAAGTTGTGTCAAATATTAAACGTAAAATTATGATGCAGTGTTGTAATAAAGAAGAAAATAAAGTCACGTGATGACAGAGCTGAAACATCACGTATCAAAATGTATTTTGGTACATTTTACATTTATTATGACATGGAAGAAACAGCAGATAGATGTAAATTAAAAATACAGAGAGAGAGAGAGAGAGAGAAAAGAAATATTTTGCGTAAAAGCCTTAAAACATAAAACATATCAATGAATAGTGAAAAAATAATGATATAATAGATAAATTAAAACAATTCAAAGAGCTACAGAGACAGTATGTTTGATAACACCATGTCTATGTGTTATAGACTTTTAACCTTTTTTATTGGTTGGAAATGTTATATTTTATATTCATCAAATGTTTTGAATTAATGTTTGTTTATTTTTGCCTAATTCAGAATCAAAGTGATAATATTTTCTTCAGGAGTGAAAAGAAAAGAGGTTTAAACACAAGCACCAGGTAACATGCGGAGATCGGTGTGGATTTAATTTTGAAAGAGTGAACCGGAAATTTTATTTTGACAGGCAGTAACTTTATCATTTATGGGGGCGGGGTCACGGGTGGAGCTTCAGGTTTTTGAGTACGTAGACAACTGAGAGGATCTCCCAGTCCGTCCGCGTCCGGAGGAAACACCAGCGACAGAAACAAAGTCCGACAAACAACCGAGTACCGAATAAAAACCGACAGAACCAGGAGAAGAAACAGCAGAGAAGAAGACAAGATGGTGGCCAAACAGAGGATCCGAATGGCGAACGAGAAACACAGCAAGAACATCACTCAGCGAGGGAACGTGGCCAGGTCAACGGTGAGTTTAACAACGGCTGCTTCACCTGAGGCTCGTTCACCGGGAGAAAAAAACGGTGAAAACCACCGAAAGTAACGTTTTAATTAAAACCCGAAAGAAACCCGGGAGGTCCTCTGTGATCCTGGACCAGTCCAGTCCCGGGTCAGCCCAGTTTATACCAAGACTAGACTGACCAGACTGAGGGAAGAAGGAAGTGAATTAGACTGTTTAATTTTAAATGTTCATATAATCAATAGTCAATGTTATTGATCAGAGCTGATTAATCAGCTGGTTTGTGTTTGGAATCCTGAGGTAGTGACCATATGGATCAATACTGAGCTCAAACTGATCAATACTCTCATTACTGAGTCAGGTGGTGATTAGTTTGACTATGAACTGATCAATAAATCAATACATCATCAGAGGGAGGTGAAAAAAACAAATAATCACTTTACTGAGATTTAAATCACTGAACTCCTCTATTGATCCTGTCAGCAGCTGATCAATCACTCTGATTGATCTGATCAAACAGGAAAACAACAACAGTTTATCTGCTGATCAATCAGTTTGATCTGATCGACCAATATAAATATCTATAATCAATACTGTGTGTGTTTCAGAGGAATATGAGTGAGGATAAAGGTGTGGGTCCGTGGCTGCTCGCTCTCTTCATCTTCGTCGTCTGTGGATCAGGTCAGTCCTCCTCCTCCTCTTCTTCTACTACTTTATTAAAAACAGTCTCAGATTAAAGTTTGTTTTTATTAAAGTCAGTGGTTAATAATAATAATAATAATAATAATAATAGACATATTCTTCTTCTGTTGTTTGTGTAAATGTATTTAACGTTTGTTCTCTGAACTTCAGTGAAGTTAAATATTAAAGTGTCAGAGACAAAACAAACTCAGCTGATAATCCAATGTAACAGAGTAAATGCTACGTCATGACCTAAGCCCCGCCCCCTGTAGTGAGGAGGCGGGGCTTAGGTCTGATGACGTAGCCTGTCCCCCAGTTTGAATGTCAGAGTGACTGTGACCCGTACAAACACCTGGCAGCACAGGTGTGTGAGTGAGGGCGGGGCTGACGTACTGAGCATGCTCAGACAGAGACGGGTGAGAATAGACGTCTCACTCTGACTGAGCCTCAGAGTCCAGAGTCTGACCCTGTGTCTGTCTGCAGCCATTTTCCAGATCATCCAGAGCATCAGGATGGGCATGTAGAGTGATGTCACCGGCCAGGGGCGGGGCCACGACAGCCAGCAGCTGAGGATGACGGATGAAGGAGCTGGTGACGTCATCAGACTGCGACGACCCCCCCCCCACACACACACACACACACACACACAACAAAACTGAACCCAACAGAACATTCCTGAACTCTGCTGCTGCCAATCATTCCTCCTCAGAAACAACCGACCAAACACCCCCCACCCCCCCTCCCCACCGAGACCAACACCCAACCCCCTCCCCACCGAGAGCAACGACCAACACCACCCCCCACCGAGACCAACAACCAACCCCCCCCCACTGAGAACCAGTGTTTACTCCTGTTATCTGTGTTGATTTAATGTGTCGCTGCCACTGACCTTCAGTGTTCCTGCCTGTCAACAGACATGTGCCTTTAGCCCCGCCCCCTCTGATCACACCTTATCAGTACAACTCGTGAAGGGAGGGGTTAACTCAGACCAAAATAAATGAATGTTTGTACCTGATCAGGTTTTTGCCCCCAGTGGACATGAGATGAAGTGATGAAGGTCTTTTGAATCAGAAGCTTTAGGAGGTGCTGACAGGTGAGTCTGCACCGTGTGCAGCTTCACCTGGACGATCTGTTCACACAATAAAGGTTGATTTTGAACTTGAACACATTCTCTGTGTCTGTTGGTCTGTCTGTAAACCCAGTCCCAGTGACCCAGAGTCCCAGACCAGGTTTAAGACCAAGACCTGGTCTACAGACCTGGAGTCAACTTCATGACTTGAGGCTTGTTGGTTCTAATCTGGGACCTGGTCCTGGCTTCAGGTTTAGGACTTGTTGGTATTGTGGGTTAATAATCTGTGACTCTTCCCTCCTGTGTTCAGTCCAGAACTAACAGAGGTCTGGTCCAGTCAGAGTCCAGCTCTGGAAACAGGTCTGTTGGTGTGGATCCACCTCTGGTCCTGGACATCAGATCCAGATTCTGGACCTTCTCAGACCTTCCTCCTGCAGTGACTCTGTCTGTCCATATGATGGAGCTGTGTGAACAGAGACAGTAGAGACAGTTCAGGCCAACAGACTGACCTCAGTCCAGCTGAACCAGGTTTATCAGTTTTTACTGAATCAGTCCAATTGGTTAGAAATAAATGATCAATGATGATCAATCAGCCAATCAGAGGAGAGAACAGGACGAACTAATCAGAGTCTTAAAACAGCTGATCCTGGACTCTGTAAATCACTGAGACTATCAGCTGTTACAGTCAACAACAAACAAACATTAATATTAAATCATGAGGAACAGAAACATCCGATTCCTCTGAAAAAGTTTTATTAAAATATTTTAATATTTTTAAACCTGAAATAAACTTTTATTTTGAAATGTTTTAATGTTTATTACATACGCTCCTTTATCTTAATTATAACATGTCTGAATGTAAACTGACAAACCATCTGTTTATTTTCAGCTCCAGGTCTTATTACATGCTGATATTTCAATATGTTCTTCTACATTTTCATCTCTAATAAACATATATTTTATTTGTATATTTTTTACATTATATTCTATCAGTATATTATAAACTAACACATGCAGTTTTTATATTCCTTCTGCTTTGTTAAAAACACTTAAAAAAGACAAAGATTTAAAAGATCAAGTTTAAAATGTTTTTTATTTATTACAAATTAGTAAATAGTTGTAATAATAATATGTGAAGACCTGGAGAATTCAATTTATTACAATATGAGTAAATCAAAATATAAAAATACATCATGTATTTGTATATTTTATGATATAAAATAAATAGATTATTATTTGTATGTATTTATTGTTTATTTAAAAAAAATCAATCTAATATGGAAATATGGAAGTGTTTATCTGCTCTGGTCTCTGAGGATCTCTGTCGTCTGTTTTAACTTCAGATGAACATCGTGTTGTTGTGTTGTTGTTGGATCAGATTTAGTCAGTGTGTGTGGACAGAGCCAGTTTGACCCACATCAGTGAAGCAGTGAGACAGAAAACATCAGATGTGGGTCAGAGAGGGTTAAAACCAGACGACTCTTTGTTCTCAGTCTTTTGTTTCGTTTGTCTTCATCAGAGGAAAATTTAACAAACATCAGTGTTTTTACGTCACGTCTGAACCTCCATCTGTTTCCTGCTGAGATTTAAACTCCAACACAACAAACACAATCCTCTGGTTTCATCTCAGTTTTAACATTGATGTTTCTTGTTTATCATTTTTCTGTTGAGATTAGTTTTATATTTTATTATTGTTTATATTAAACTTGATGAAATCTAATGATCTGATTCTTGATGATTCACAAAGTGTGGTGCAGAATAAATGTTCATATCTACATTAAATATAAACTGTAAAATAACCTGTGTTCAGACTGATTAATGAGTTTTCAGTCAATAAGCTGATCACTTAGTTAAGTGATGCTCTGACTTTATGAATCTCTGCTCATAGATTTTAATATTAATATCTGTCTTCTACCATCTGACCTCTGATTGATGCTTAACTCACAACGACTGATGAGTAAACAGCTGCTAATGCTGATGTTAGCTATGCAGCGATAGCAAAAACATATATGTAGCTTTTTTGACACACTGACAGTAAATTAACTGTTAATAAACTACCAGCTGCAAATTACCATTTTAATTCTTAATTCATGATGTGAAATTCTGACAGAAAACCTGAGTGGAGGTTAAAACAGGATTCAAACCTTTTTATTTTCGACACAAAACGTGTTTACAGAAAAAAAGATGACAGGACGAGCAATGCAGTCTGGGTAAAATATGTCAAACACTGGACGAGGCTGATGACTAATACTAATGTTTTTAAAGTTCTCTCCTTTTCCCATTTCTACATCTGATGATGGTAACAAGGGGAAGTCAGTTAATAAACTGCAGATCTGTGACGAGGTCTGAGCTCTGGACTAGAGTCTGATTTCCTGTCTCCACATGAAGGAGTCAGGACTAAACAGAAACCATGAGCTGACGAACAGAACTCCTGATTTACTGGGCTGAGGAATGACTGTTGAGTATCAGACTGAAGAGAAAAGTGTTGAAGTGTTTTCAGCACACGACAAACTGACCAGTGAAACATTACGGCTAAAAACGAGAAGTCGCCACCTGAATGTTTCATCAGAACGAAAGAAGTTAAAAGGTTCAAAAAGAGATTAGTCAGCCTCAGACTTTAGACCTTGGCCTGGAACTGAACCCTGAATATAACCTGTTATCAGACCCCATATTTCATCACAGTGAGAGGGAAAATAAAATCAGTCCTGATGTAAACAGAAGGTCACAGTGAGTCCATCAGCAGCTGATCACAGGGAAACATAGAAATCATCTCAGATCAGATTCACAGTTTGTTTCTGTTCAGGTTTCAGAAAATCCCAGGTCAGATCTGACACAAATTTTTACTGATTCTCAGGTTTCTGAGTCAAGTCCTTCCCAAGTCAAACAGTTTGACTTCCTGTCCTCGAACATGAATGATGTGAAAATAATTTACTGTTCTGTCAGACTTTTCTCTGTTGGATCAAACAGATAAAACTGTTGTAAACTGTGTTATTTTAGGTCACATGACCTGCAGTACCAACTGTGGCCACTACCAAAACCATCCTGAACAGCCCACAGCTGCTCCTGGTTATTCAGAGGACAAAAGTCGAAGTTTAAAGAGGAGACTCACAGTAGTTAAAGGTCAAAGGTCACAGGTGAGGTTAGATCATTTGCTACCCAGCTAACTAGTTAATCTACAGTAATTTAGTTTAAGTGATGCAGCGATCAACACTTTGTCTCTACAGAGTACATCATGTATTAGTTTACTGTCCACAGGTTTACAGGTACATGACGTCTCATCAGGAGGATTATAAGGACGTTTTCTCCTCACAACATGTTTACGAGGATGTCGTGTCACACTGGGAGTCACATGATGTCAAGCCTGTTACTGAAGCATGACATCATGCTGGGAAGATAAAGGGTTTATGGAGTTCTACAGGATTACAGGTACGTGACGTCTTGTCAGGAGGTTACGAGGACGTCCTGAGAAGATGTTTATGAGGACATTAGATCGTGTCGAGATGATTACAGGTACACGGTGGCCAACAGAACAAGAACATGAATCATGCCAAGATGGTCGTCCACCTTATGAGGACATAACATCTTGACAAAAGGATTTCCAGGATTTAAAGTTTTCACTGATATATGTTGTGTCATGTCCAAGTCACAAACCTCCCTCTGTACCTGTGTGTGAACGAACCGTCAGAATCACCTGGAGAAAAATCCAAGCACACCAAAAAATACCGACCATCTGATCCAGTGATCGTATTCAATGAAGTGTTCTGTTGTCCCACAAATATAAAACCAGTTTACTTGTTTTGTCCTCCGTCGACGTCCTCAGCTGTTGGACGGTTGCTCTGGTTTCAGTCGGATGGCCCAGGAGTTGGCAGAGATGATGTCTCCTCGTCGATGGACTCGACAGGTGTAGACGCCCTCGTTGAACTCGTTGGCAACAATACGAAGGTCTCGGTCCTTCATGACGATGTAGCCAGGGATGGAGGTCAGGATCTGCTCGCCGTCTTTGTACCAGCTGCAGGAAACGACAAACTTTTTACAGGATGATGTTTTTGGCTGAAGGATGTTGGTCAGCAGGTTTACTGAGATCTGTCCTCTAGCGCCACCTTCAGGACAAACTCTGTAGTTCTAAGACTGGGGAGGGCCATGAGATCTGGTAGAAAGCCTTGGAAACAAAAACAGGTGTGTTGTACTTTGTGGTGGGAGCTGCTGCCTCCAAGGACAACAGTTAAGTTTGATCCTTGAACTCCAGTTTCATGTTGTTTATCTTTTAGTTTAGACTGATTATTTTTCTATTAGCAGAATTATCCATCTACACTGTCTGTTTGTTTATTCATTCACCCTGTCTTCCTCTCTGACTCAGCCACAGTCTTTGTGTTTCATTTAGACTTCAGTATTCAGTATTGATCAGCTGACCTGACTTTGGGCGGCGAGCGGGGGTTTTTGGTTCCACAGCGGAAACCCACCACTTTCCCTCGGGGAACCATCTTGATCTTGACATTGGCCGGAGGTGGTGTTGGCGTGGTAACTGCTTCCAGAGGCTCTGCGGCAGGAATAAGATACAGACAGGAAATGAGCTTCATACCAGAGATGGTTCGACAAACGGACAGACCTCAGAGAGAATCAGGTTTCTGTTTGATGGTCCAGACTGCAGCAGCAGTCCGGACTCCATTGTCCAACATCAACCCTGCGTCTAGTTTTTTATTCTCTGTTCAATAATAAAGAAGATTGTCAGTGAACCTGAGGTCTGCCTTATGATGTGGACTCACCGTAGCAGAGGTCACAGCGCTGAGGACAGTTCTTCTTCATGAAGGTCTTCCTCCGCTCACAGAAGCCAAGTCGAGCCCACGGATCACAGACTCGCTTCTTATCCAGACAACCTGCAACAAACAACAACCGTCGATCAACGATGGAAGAATTCAGATCATTTCCCACAGAGAAAACGACAGAAGCAAAATATACTAAAATATCAGAAGTTCAGTGTTATTATATATTATTATCATATTACTAATAACATGTTATCAGTGTTTTAATGATGCAGCAGTTTCAGTCTTAAGCTCCTCTTTTTATAAAACTCATCAAATGTTTTTAGTGTAAAATGTGTAAAATCTGAATCACCAGCTGCAGTAGAGGCATGAGGCAGCAGAAAAAGTAAATACTCAAATCCAAGCATAAATACTTTATAACTGTACTTAAGTACTATTAAATCAGACAAAATGATGTAAGTGAATCCTACATTCAACAACTTTGACTCATGTGAAAACAAAAGGAAACTGATTCAGACTCAATGAAATCGAGTTTGGATAAAATCACTTAACATGTAAATTCTCTGTATTGTTTATTTTATTTTTCTGCTATATTTGTGAGTTTAAATAGTGACACAATATGTAGAACTGTTGTATAATAATATTTTCAGTGATTATCAGTGAAGATTTGTACAGTTTTACAGGGACCTGTGTCAATCTCTTAATTTTGGTTTTTTATACTTTATTAAACTGAGTTATAGTTGAGTTTGTGGTAAGAGAAGATACTATGGCTGTCGGGTAAGGACATTAAAAGGTGTTAAACCTCAACCTATGACAGTAACAGCTCGCTTCGTAGTCCTGAACTTCTCTGAAACCACTGAAAAGATCTCATCTGTGATGAAGGACTGATTGACAGAACATTCAACCAATAGAAAGACACAGGAGGCGGGGCTTAGCTAAATGACAGGCAGATAAGGAAGGCAAATAAGGAATATATATTCAGAGATTCATGACAGGATATGAAATCTTCTCTACAACTACAGTTACTTTCCTTAACTGCAACCATTTTGGTTTTAACAGTTTTTATTAATCCACTGCTAACACCACAGATCAGAGAACATTACCATAGAGTCTCTGGATTCCCCAGACGTCATCCTGAGCAATGTTCCTCTGGCCGGTGTAGGTGGCATTGGGATGCATCAGGGCCTGAGGGTCTCTGGAGTGCCACAGGCCGAGGGCATGACCAATCTCGTGAGCCGCCACCTGGACTAGGTCGTTCAGCCAAACACCTGCAGAGTCAGACTCAGTCAGTCCACAAGACTAAACACTAAAGACCAATGTCATTGGCAATGTCAGAGGCAGTGAAGAAACTGAAACTGAGCTGTTATTAAACTGGAGGGCTGTTAGGTTGTTATCAAACACCTGCGTCCAGAAAGACAGTGATTCTGTCTCTTTACATAAAAACCCTAATGTAACCCCTGAATGTTAAGTTCTACGCTGATGATACTCTGTTGTATTTCAGTGACTGGTCTCTTCCTGCTGCTCCTCCTGCTCCTCCTCCAGTATAGTTACCTTGTTTCCAGCTGAACCTGGACTTGCCAAGGATCCAGAATTCATGGTTGTCAAAGTGGATTTCCCCTCGCGGCGGCAGGAAGGCATGAGCCAGCTCGCCATTCAGACCGTCAAAACATGGGTGGAGAGGAGACCACCAGCAGTCGGTGTGGTTAAAGGTGTAGAAACCTAACACACAGATAAACAGTGTTTTCAGATTTATAAAACCACATCAGTGACTTCAGATGGATGGTTCTGGCTCATACCAATGGTGATGTCAACGGTGGCGTTGCCATCGGTAACCTCGGTGAAGGTCAGCGGAGACACGTCGCTCCACTTGGTGAAGGCGATGCTGATGGCCTTTCTGGTGTCCTCCACGTTCAGGGTGTTGGGGAACTTGGTGATCCTGAGACAAACACAGAGACAGGAAATGAGCTCTGACTTGTTTTCTTTCCCTGAGTGACACCTGTCAGGACGAATGGAGCTCTGCCTCCTCCACAGGGACTGACTCTGATCTCAGCTGTCTGATTGGCAGAGCTTGTACGGCCTTGCAGGCACAATTCAGGGTGATAAAACCATAAAAGACAGGCTAGCCAATCAGAGAGCATTCAGAGCAACAACTGGGCTTAATCAGTTCAATTCAGCAGCAGCGCTCACAGAGTCGCTCTGTGTTATTTACTTTACCATTAAAAAACAAAGAGATAAAACACCTGTCTGACTGACTGACAGCTGCTGGGCCCGAATATACACCACCACCCTGATCAGCTGATCCCCATCATCACATTTCCATCTCATAACATTTTATACTTTTAATTTCACTACATTTATTTGACAGCTGTAGCTAAATATCTCTATCAGACCCCATTGACAAAAACAGGAATTTTACAGAGCAGAACACAGGAGCTGCTGGAATACCACTGCCTCCATCTGTTAGTGTGTTTGTGTTACTATGGTGGAAGACATAATCAGATACTTTACTGAAGTAAAAGTACCACACACAGTAAGTGTCCAGTCCAGCAATTCCTGGTTAAATTCCTGTTTTTGTCAATGGAGTCTGGTAGAGAGATATAGTGACGTTTCTGGTTAAACTCTTTAATATAAAGCTCTGTCTCTGTGTTAAACACCTGTATGTGATGTTGTGGTGGGTCCACTTGTGTCCCAGTGGGTTGATGGCGTAACGTTTGTTTCTTGTTCCCTCATGAACTGAGCGGCTTTCTCTGCTGCTGCTGCCGGACGTCTGAAAACACACAGAACAACCATGATCATTAACCAGTCAGCTGCAGTTCCTCTGTTGTCCACCAGGTGTTACTGTGAGCGGACTCTGCATGTACAAGGTCAAAGTTCAGCCTCAGGGTTGGACTCTGCAGCTTCACTGGGTTTCCTCAGGATCAGTCAGAGACGTGGCAGCAGACTGATTCTATACAGATGTGAAACTCTTTCCTTTCCATGTGTTTCTCCTTTGAACCCCCCCTCACCACCTCCTCCACCCCCTCACTCTGAAATATCTGTCACCCACATGTGAACCTCCTCTGATCATCCTCATCCGTACACCGACACCGACACCGACTGTCGACTCTTCACCATTTAAACCAGACTGTCTGTTTCATCTTGTTAATAATATAAAACTAATAAATTACTATTTCTTTTTGTCTATGAAACTAATTTAATTTGGAGCCAAAGGTTCACATCTGAATTAACTTTCATTAACTGACTCATCCTGTTTTAACAGACTCCTGCAGTGATGATGTGTTTCTGTAGTCCAACCTGAAGTCAGCATCAGCCTGGTTCCTCCACAAAAAGCCAGTGGGATTTTTTCATTGTGTTTTGGATTATTCCAGAAAATAAACAGTGAGCAGCTAAAGTTTCTGATCCTTCAGGTTTAGTTGATCAGATCATCTTCACAGATGAACACCACTGTTCTGATGTTTGAAGCCTAAATCCAATCTCCAGAAGTAAGAAGCTAATGTTAGGCTATAAACCAACTACACCACGGTCACATGGTGTCAGGTCAGTTCAGGATCAGCTGGTGACGTGAACAGGGTCAACTCAGACCTTCAGAGGGTCTACAGGAGCTTTTTAATACCATAAAGTTTTATTGTGAAAGGTTTGTGTGTTTTATTTTGAAAAGTGTGAGTCACTGATTATTTCATCACTGATCTGATGATTATGTTCAGATTTAATCAGTGAATCAGATCAGTTTTATCTAAACGTCACTGAGGGGGAGGGGCAGTATTTTTTTATTTCTCCTCTTCAGTTCTTCTGATTTAATTCTTCTGTTTATTTTGCTTCTTTAATTTTAAAACACTGATCTGAGATCTGCTCTGAGTTCACCCTGAAGCGCCTGATTTAATCTGAAACTGATCTGAGGTCAGTTTTTATTAAGGAACTGATTTTAATGAACTAATCAATACATCAATCAGACACAGAGACAGAGGACACTCACCTTCATCACCATCATCATCATCATCAGCAGCAGCAGCTGAAGAGGGTCCATGATGAGAACTGGATCCTACAGAGTCCGACTCATGACCCGCCTGTTAATCAGCCTGTCAATCAACCAATCAATCAGTCAGTTAATCGATCAGCCTGTCTGTGCGTCATCAGACGCGTCTCCAAACTAAAGATTTCCAAAGGTTTATGCAGAGCTCTCAGGTTTCCTCAGGACCCTCCTGGACCAGGAGAACCGACCCGGAGCGTCCGGATGCGCGCGAGGAAAAAAAGAGAAAAAGATCTGAACCAGACCCGAACCGTCCCGGATCAGTCCCGCCTGCGTCCTCGTCTCTCCTCCTCGTCCCCTCACAGTCCTCCGTCCTTCTGTGTCAGGATCAGATAACCCGGGTCGATCAGAGTCCGGACCAGGTTCCTCGTGCTCGGCTCTGGAACAAACTGAGGGAACTTCCCGGACAGTGCGCTCCTTACTGCAGTGGGGCTGGTCCGGAGGGGCGGGGTCAGGTGTGTGTGCTGGTGTCCATTTACACAGACACGAGAAATGTGGAGTTTAACCCTTTTACTGCAGATTCACTGACGCCTCTGAACCGAGTCTGAACCTATTCCGGTTCCTGCAGGACTTCATTCTGATGAGTCAAACTCTTTTTTTATTCTCTGCAACGTCGAAGCTGTTTCTGAGGATCTGAGCAGCAGATGAACAAACACTCAGACCTGGACCTTGTTGTTCGCTCTGGAGGCCTCCGTGGGCCCGCAGGGTTTGGGGCCACAGGTAGGGCCACCCCGAGATGTTTTCTCAGCAGCAGTGGTCCAGATGTGCAGAGTTTGTCAGAACATCTGTTCAAACAGACTGTTGACCATCAGCCTCCTCTGAACCTCCAGAGCTGCTGAGAGGTCTGAGTCTGTTTCTGGATCCTCCTCATGTTCAGTCTGACGGTTTGAAGGTCTGAAGGTTTGAGGGTCTGAGAGTCTGAAGGTCTGAGGGTCTGAGGGTCTGAAGGTCTGAAGGTCTGAGAGTCTGTGGGTCTGAGAGTCTGAGGGTCTGAAGGTCTGAAGGTCTGAGGGTCTGAAGGTCTGGGGGTCTAAGAGTCTGATGGTTTGAGGGTCTGAAGGTCTGGATCCTGGACTTCCTGAAAATCTCCTGGTGAAGATCAGAGATAAAAACTCAGAATGAAACTTATGAATGTGAATAAATCAATAAACTTCAGATCCTCTTCATGGATCTGTTTTGTACTGGATCCAAAAGGGACCAGAATCAGACCAGATCTGGATCTGATTCTGGACTAAATGAACCTGCAGTTTTTTTTGTTTCTGTCATGTTTGACACAGAGTCAATAATCTGCGGGGTTCCTCGGGGTTCTGGTCTTGGCCCTGACTGGTTCTGACCAAACAACAGATCTGAGTCAGAACTGGTCCTCTAGTGGTTCAGGTCTAGGCTGGTCTGAGGACAATCTGTGACGCAGATCAGCAGTAGCTGCATCAGCTCACAGTGGAGGGAAATCAGTAACTAAGTACATTTACTCAAGTACTTCAGGAGTAATTTGAGTATTATTTTTCAGCTTCAGTTAAAATCAGCTCCAACAGTAAATATATATTATACTCACATACTCTGAAGTAACTGATTCAATGCAATACTTTTACTTGTAACTGAGTACTTTTCCTGCAGTAGAGTATCAGAGTACTTCCTCCCTCACTGATGGAAACAAACATCATATTCTCTGGATCCAGTTTTAATATAAATATTAATGAGTTTCAGCTTTAAGAGAAAAAAATAAACTAATCTTTGCTGAAGCAGATTTATTCTATAATCCCCCCCCCCCCCCCCCCCCATTGTTTACACTGTCTGTATTGTCTTTACTGTGTGTTACTGATTGTGTATCTCGTTGATTGTGTTGTTGTTTATCTGTCCGCCCACACCCGGCTTCTCGGTCCAGCTCGGTCACCTTCACCCTGACAAACTGCTGAATGTTAAACAGCCTCATTAAACCCTCTGGACCAGGTCTGACTGCTGGAGCCGAGCCGCCTGGCACACTCCCATCATGCACTGCAGCAACGCTCTGACCTCACACCCACTTTGTCTGCTGGCAGCGCCGCCTCTGATCGATACCTCACAGAAACCTGAGCGACATCTGAGACCAGAACTGAGACCAGAACCACCTGAAACCAGAACCATCTGAGACAAGAACTGAGACCAGAACTGAACAGGTGCATAGAAGGTAAAGTACAACTACCTCATAACTGTACTGAAGTACTGTACTTTAGTAAATGTACTTAGTTACTTCCCACCGCTGATGATTACCTTATAACATGGACAGTGGGAAATGAAACTACAGCCCTTCACAGCTACTGACAGATGTAGATAGAAACAAACCTGTTTCCTGTTCTAGTTTCTGATTGGTGTGAACTTCCACAGTAATTTTGTTGTAATTTTGTAGTGTCGTTACATCACTAAAGGTCCACTTACTTGTTTTGTTCCGGACCTTTTATTTGGTCTTCAGCAGCAGTTTCCTTCAGTCAAAGGTCAGGATCCATGTTGATGACTTAACATTTGTCCTGACAGTCTGTCTGTCACCCTCACCCCACCTCCGTGGACTCAGTCAGGAGACGTCGACCTGTCGTACCCATCATGCCTCTGCGTCTCTGCCTGGGAACCCCAGGGGCCTCCTGGCAGCTGTTCAGACCCGGGGGGGGGTTCTGGCAGCATGTCACTCAGAGAGACGGAGGAGGAGACGAACTTTCAACCAGAGCTGAAGGACGAGGATTTAATTACACCTCTGTCCATTCATCTGTCCATCCACACACTCACACATGGAACACACATACACAAACACACACACACTGAGCAGCAAGTTCCCACATCTCCGTCACCTCGTCTTGTTTTTACAGGCTGTTGGTCGTCATGGTAACGAACAACAGCCAGAAAAACCCAACATGTCCTCTAGGTCAGAGGTCAACATATCAGCCCCCCCCCCAAAACACAAACACAAGAAACACTGAGGTTTACATAGAATCCCAGTGAAGCATGCTAAAGGTACATGTGAGTTTCTGCTATCGCTATAGAGCTAACATTAGCATTAGCAGCTGTTTACGTCAGCCATCTTTGTGTTTATAAGAACAGGTCCTCTGAGCAGCTGCTTCATCCTCTCCTGTTGGACTGAGACAGACCGGACTCTACACAGCGCTATTAGGAGGCGGGGTGGGGCTAGCTGTTAGCATGCTAATGTCAGGAGAAGAAGTGATAGAAACACAAGAAGAGTTAACACCGAGTGTTACTGTCAGCTGTGAGTAAGCAGCTGCTAATGCTAACGTTAGCGATGTAGTGATAGCAAAAACTGACATATAGCTCCTTTAAACTACACGATAGGTTCTAATATCTGAACTTCATTGATAATGTTTTGATTAAAATGATCAATAACTGTAAAAGTTCAAACGGTTGATCTGTTAAATGTTTTCAATGAATCAGTGTCGGGTGGTTTTACAGTCGCACCTGTCCAACAGGTAACAGGTAAGAAAAATGACAGAGACATTAAGTTTCAACAACCTGCAGCAGATTTAATCCAGAAAACAAACACTGATCATATCGATTGATAACATCAGTATTGATCTCCGTCTCATTCTGATACAAAAACTGTAAAAAGTAAAAACACTGGACAAGCACTGAGACTGAGGCATGCTGGGTAATGAGTTCTTGTGGTCTGACTGCTCCCAGTCTGAACTGTCTCAGATACACTTCCTGGTTTCTGATCAGCTGATGTCCTGCACAATGATGTCATCAGCCCTGTGGATACACCTGTGTGTGTTCTGGAATGTGACTGGCTGATCAGTGTCTCCACAGAGCTCAGTCATCAGAGTCAGGTAGATACACCTGAACACAGAGCAGAGGTACAGGTGTACAGGTACAGGTGTACAGGTGTAGAGGTGTAGAGGTGACAGATGACACATTTTGATGAGATCATCATGTCACAGAGCCGAGAGGAGAAACAACAACAATGATGATGATGATGATGATGTCACAGGGCATCCTTCCTTCTTCTCATCAGCCCCGGCAGCGTCAGCAGCGCATCTCGTAGATTCCACTTCGTCCGATGTAACGAACCATTTAATGACATCATGATCACTGTAGTTCAACTTCGACTCAAAGACCTTCAGATACCGAACCTTCAGACCTGAGGGAGCAAATGGCCTGAGGAGGAGGAGAGGAGAGAGGAGGAGAGAGGAGGAGGAGAGAGGAGGAGAGAGGAGGAGAGAGAGGAGAGAGGAGGAGAGAGGAGGAGGAGAGAGGAGGAGAGAGAGGAGGAGGAGGAGGAGGAGAGGAGAGAGGAGGAGAGAGAGGAGGAGGAGGAGGAGAGGAGAGAGGAGGAGAGAGAGGAGGAGGAGGAGGAGAGGAGAGAGGAGGAGAGAGAGGAGAGAGGAGGAGGAGAGAGGAGGAGGAGGAGAGAGGAGGAGAGAGAGGAGGAGGAGGAGGAGAGGAGAGAGGAGGAGAGAGGAGAGAGGAGGAGGAGAGAGGAGGAGAGAGGAGGAGAGAGGAGGAGGAGGAGGAGAGAGGAGGAGGAGGAGAGAGGAGGAGGAGAGAGGAGGAGAGAGGAGGAGAGGAGGAGGAGGAGGAGAGGAGGAGGAGAGGAGGAGGAGAGAGGAGAGAGGAGGAGGAGAGAGAGGAGAGGAGGAGAGGAGGAGGAGGAGAGAGAGGAGGAGAGAGAGGAGGAGAGAGGAGAGAGGAGGAGAGAGAGGAGGAGAGAGAGAGGAGAGAGGAGGAGGAGAGAGTTAAGCTACATCAGGTCTCTGTCTGTAGGGATGTCATGATTCTAACTTTACTTGAGGAAAGATGAGAGGAGAGAGAAGAGAGAGGAGGAGGAGGAGGAGGAGGAGGAGGAGAGAGGAGAGAGGAGGAGGAGGAGAGAGGAGAGAGGAGGAGGAGGAGGAGGAGGAGGAGAGAGAGGAGAGAGGAGAGAGGAGAGTGGTTGAGTCCTGACCTCAAAGTTCATAGAGAGAGGAGGTCTGGTCCACTTCTTCTTGTCGTTTGTTGGCAGCAGTTTGATCTCTGCGCTGATCTGAGACTCCTCCATCTCTGCCATCCTCTTTATCCTGAAACACAGAGAGCACTGCTCAGACCTCCTGCTCCTCCTGCTCCTCCTCTGATGTGGAGGTGATCAGCAGCATCAGCAGCTCCACCCTCTGCTGCTGATGCTGCTCATCTGGACCCTGTGTCAGCACAGACCGGCTCAGAGGTCCAACTATCGACCACTTCAGACCAGAACACAGGACTCTGGGTTTAACAGCAACAGCAACAACAGCACCAACAGCAAGAACAACAGCAGCAGCAACAGCAACAAGAAGTGGTATTACCTGGTTTTTATCTGTTTTTAACTGGTTTTTAACTGGTTTAACTGATTTTAACTGGTTTAACTGGTTTAAACTAATTTAACTGGTTTTTAACTGGTTTTAACTGATTTAACTGGTTTTAACTGGTTTTTACTGGTTTAACTGATTTTAACTGGTTTAACTGATTTTAACTGGTTTTTAACTGATTTAACTGGTTTAACTAATTTTAACTGGTTTAACTGGTTTTTAACTGTCTGACTTACTTCCAGATGATGGCGTTCTCGCTGGCCTTATATTTGGCTTTTCCCTTCATGCAGATGAGCTGGACTCCACTGGTGTTCAGAGGGGTGGGAATATGAACCTGAGGGAGGTCAGAGGTCAACAGATCAATCACTTTAGAGTCATTAATTAGTCAGACAGACAGAATCAGATCTGGATGAAGTGAGTCCTGGTTTCAGGAGGTTTCACCTCGATCTTCTGGGCCAGTAGCGAGGACTTGAAGTTGGACTTGATGACGACTTTAACCTCCAGTTTGGTGCGACCGACCTCTCGGACCAGAGGGATGACTCTGAAGGGGAGGATGATGTCTTTAGTGGTTCGATACCTGGGGACAGACGACACGAAGTCAGAGCCACCGTCTCCTCCCGTCTCTGGTAAACCCTGAGTTACCTGTGCAGGTAACCTCTGACCTCATGAGCTCGTACTCTCCGTCTGGAGGGATGAAGCTGATGCTGCGTTCGGAGTCAAACTTACTGAGCCGGACACAGTGATGGAAGGTACAGTCATCGATCGCTATCGACTGCTTACTGCTGAGGAGACAGAGGAGGCAGTTCAGAAGTCCCATTGAGAAAACTACAATTTCAACAACTTCAGACCAAACTACACTGTGATGACATCAGTGGGTCGGATACCTCAGCCAATGACTTTGACCTGGTAACAGTTATATTTAACAAAACCAGACACACTGAACTGTGTCTGTGTCTTTATAATTATTTTTACTTTAAATGTTATTTTCTTCTTTGTTTTGATTTTTCTCTTCTTCTTCACGGTTTCTGGAGCGATTCCTCCACGTTAATAAAGTTCTACCTGATCTGATGAATGAGACAGAGAATGAACGAGGGTTTGTGATTGACAGCTGGACAGAGAGGTGTGAACACCTGCTCAGACTCAGGTGATAAACCCTCAGGTGATGCTGCAGTGTGACCTCTGACCTCTTGCCTCCGTCCTCAGATCTCCCTCCTTTCCCCTGCTTCTCGATGACGATCTTATCGTTCATCCCGAACTTACACTCGGGCATCCCGCTCAGGTAACTCTTCATCACCACCCGACCTGAGACGTTAGTGCTGAGCACCTGGCCTGCCTGCACGCACGCACGCACACGCACACGCACACACACACACACACAGGCTGTCAGACTGAGGGGTGACGTCGCCCCCTGGTGGCTCAGAGACGACAATGCAGCTGACGTCACAGTAGAAGTAATGGATTACAGTGAGGTGTAATGAGTTACCCTGAGGGGACATGAGCAGGTTGACACTCTCCAACACGTCCAGAAACAGCTCGTTCCTCCTGTACTTGATCCCCTCTCTCCTCCAGCCGATCTGACCTGTGACCTGGCTGGTGATCTGAGACTGCTCCTCTTTGGACTGAGGGGGAGGAGGGGGAGGAGGGGGAGTTACAGTCAGTGTGACAGATGAACATTAGCTGTAACTGACTGTGTGTGGACTCACATGGTGCTGCAGGTGATCCAGGTGAACAGGAAGCAGCAGCAGGAACAGACAGGAAACAGGTCGTTAGTGTTCCCGCCCTCTCTGTTCTAACATCCTAATTGGTCGGCCTCAGCCTCTACAACTCCTCTGATTGGTCCACATCCGTCACTTCATCCTGTCAGTCAGACCTCTGTTACCGCGACAATGAGCAGGTGAGTTTTATCTCTGCTTTGTCTACTGGGCAGAGTTTACACCAGACTTTTATTTTGAAGGCCAATAGAACAACTACTGTTCATGTTGATGTTTGAGACAGAAGCTGCTGCAGCTCAGACTGAGTCTGTGTCTGACAACAGTACGACAGGATTCCTACAGTTTAACCACAAACATCTCTACTGACAAAACCGTGGTTTAACCAGCAGCTGCTACTGTGTGGTGCTTTTACTTCAGTAACACAAACACAGTTGTCGACATAATTTATATGTCAAATAACAGACTGTTTATTTTGCTGATTTTCCATCAGATCCATTTATTTTGGCTGCTCATGCAAACTGTGCTGCTGCAGTTCATGTTTAACCTCTGTGCATACATGTCCATAAT
Organism: Lates calcarifer; assembly: GCF_001640805.2. Taxonomy (NCBI): domain Eukaryota; kingdom Metazoa; phylum Chordata; class Actinopteri; family Centropomidae; genus Lates; species Lates calcarifer. The sequence goes on from NC_066853.1 coordinate 199,404, forward strand.
AAATACATGTAAATACAGTGTAAAGAGTCCAGAGAATCAAACTACAGTCCTGCTCTCAGTCTGAATCATCAGGTTCATGGTGTGAAAGGAAGTCAGTCAGTCAGTGATCAGTCAGTCAGTCAGTCAGAGTATCAGTCAGTCAGTCAGATCAGTCAGAGATCAGTCAGAGATCAGTCCAGTCAGATCAGTCAGTCAGTCAGAGATCAGTCAGTCAGAGATCAGTCAGTCAGAGATCAGTCAGTCAGTCAGAGATCAGTCAGTCAGTCAGAGATCAGTCAGTCAGTCAGAGATCAGTCAGTCAGAGATCAGTCAGTCAGAGATCAGTCAGTCAGTCAGTCAGAGATCAGTCAGTCAGTCAGAGATCAGTCAGTCAGAGATCAGTCAGGAGATCAGTCAGAGATCAGTCAGTCAGTCAGAGATCCAGTCAGTCAGAGATCAGTCAGTCAGTCAGTCAGTCAGTCAGAGATCAGTCAGTCAGAGATCAGTCAGTCAGTCAGAGATCAGTCAGTCAGAGATCAGTCAGTCAGTCAGAGATCAGTCAGTCAGAGATCAGTCAGAGATCAGTCAGTCAGTCAGTCAGAGATCAGTCAGTCAGAGATCAGTCAGTCAGTCAGAGATCAGTCAGTCAGAGATCAGTCAGAGATCAGTCAGTCAGAGATCAGTCAGAGATCAGTCAGTCAGAGATCAGTCAGTCAGTCAGAGATCAGTCAGTCAGTCAGAGATCAGTCAGTCAGAGATCAGTCAGTCAGTCAGAGATCAGTCAGTCAGTCAGATCAGTCAGAGATCAGTCAGTATCAGTCAGTCAGTCAGAGATCAGTCAGAGATCAGTCAGTCAGTCAGAGATCAGTCAGAGATCAGTCAGTCAGTCAGAGATCAGTCAGATCAGTCAGAGATCAGTCAGTCAGAGATCAGTCAGTCAGTCAGAGATCAGTCAGTCAGTCAGAGATCAGTCAGAGATCAGTCAGTCAGAGATCAGTCAGTCAGTCAGAGATCAGTCAGTCAGAGATCAGTCAGTCAGTCAGAGATCAGTCAGTCAGTCAGTCAGTACCTGGCTCTTGACTCCCTGCTGAGTGATGAAGGTCTTCAGAGTTCCAGTCTCTGAGTTCTGAGGGTAACCAAAGTCCAGGATCTCTGCAGGAAAGTCACAGCAACCACAGACCTTCATCATCATCATCATCATCATCATCTTCCTCCTCCTCCTCCTCCTGTAGGGACATTTCCTGTCAGCACTGTATTTTCTTTAGGCTTTGATTTTCTCATCCAACACTTACAAAAATCAAAACCTAAAAAAACCACAGAGCAGCAGAGCAGTGGCGGTGGCGGTGGCGTGTGGTCGTGAGGTCACTTCCTGTCACAGAGGAAGCAGTGTAACTCTGAAGGAGACCAGTTTACCGTCCAGCAGTCTTCGCTGATCTTGCCGAAGTACGCCGCCATCACGTCGCACATCTTGTACAAGGACTCGAACACCATGATGACGTTCTGCTTAGTGGCGGCGGCGAGCCAGATGTTGGAGCGTTTGGCATGGAAGAAGCTGGTGTGGGCGATGTTAGTGACCGGAGAGCGCACCTGCTGCCGGGCGTGGATGATGTTCACACGGAACGCATCCACCGCATTCCTCCTGCAGACAGAGACCAACACTGACCTCAGATCAGTCACACACCTGTCCTCTCACCTGTCCTCTCACCTGTCCTCTCACCTGTCCTCAATCAATAATCAGTCAACATGATCTGGACCCTAAGAAGAGGCTGGAAACTCTCTCTCTCTCTCTCTCTCTCTCTCTCTCGATTTGGATTTGGATTTATTGTCATGACGTTTTACATAAAACATGTTGCTAAAGCATAAACTGACATATGAACATTAGAACATCAGTAAATACAACGATAACTATATACACTAAGATAATAATAAAGAATGAGATAAGAAATAACAAAACAAACAAACCCCCCCCCCCAAAAAAAAAAACAAGAAACCAAAATAAAATATATATATATCCATATACATGTGTATGTATATACATACACACATATAGAATCCCTACATTAAACTGTGTCTCTCTGTGTGACGTGCTGTGACAGACTCTCTCCTCTTCTTTTGTGATCATGACTGTACCATTATGGTATATATTAATGGTTAACTTTGGACAAGTTGTGTTTCCATCTTCATATACAGAGATTTGACTGTGAAGACTCCTGTGAAAGTTGTATGTAAAGTCTGCAATAACTCTTTCTGGTGATTCCTTTAGGACCTGTACTTTAAAAGTCTTTTTGGCCTTAGCAGATGTGATATGACTTGGATACAGTATCTCGCATCCTTGTATCACTGTGGCCTACTGTCAGATTTTTATAATCTTCTGAATGATGACTCAGTCCAGAAAAAGAAAGACAAAAAAAGTTCCTCCCTGGTGTCGTTTTTTTTCTCCAGTAATTAATTTGAGTTAGCTTCAGTATGCTAATTTAGCTTACTTGGAGCTGTCCTCCTCCTCTGCTGATCTGTCTGTTAGTGTTCCGTGGCAGTTGATGGCAGTTGATGCTAGCTTCTTAGCTTCTTAGCTAGCTGGTTGTTACAGTTGTATCTTGATTTTCTTTTTTTGGCTTGTAGTTGATGGAAATTCCCCGTTCCTTTTCTTAAAAGTATTTCTGATTGTTAATCTTGTTTGTTGTTGAAGTTTAAATTGTAAATTGTCTAAAAAAAAAAAAGCACTACATTTTAAATATAAATCAAGAGTGCATCATTTCTGCCGTCTCTCATAGAACTCTCTGTCTCTCTCTCTCTCTGTGTCTCTGTCTCTGTCTCTGTCTCTCTCTCTCTGTGTGTCTCTGTCTGTCTCTCTCCCTCTCTCTCTCTCGGCGGCCATCTTGTCAGCTCAGACAGTGATGACCTCATCACTCTGAGGTTTCTCTCAGCGCCGCAGGACTCACTGCTACACTGCTGTTGCCTAGCAACAGGCTCCCTGCATCACAGAGCGACAGGAGGACGGAGGCTGCAGCAGTGACACGTTCAGCACAAGTCTCTGTAACGACGAGTCACACAAGTCACATGACTCAAGCACAGAGCTCAGTCTGTCTATTTACTATGACTTCTGATTAATAATCAATGATCAATAATTAATCCTCAGACACGGTTTGATTCTCAGATCCTGGATCTGAACCAGATGAAGGATTTTAAAGATCTGAAGTTAGCAGAGATACAAGCTAAGCTAACGTTAGCAACAGAAGACCACTACTTCCATGATCCCACACTACTTCATGATGTCATCAAAGTGCGTCTTGTGTGGTTCGCAAGAAGATTTTCGGTCTGTTGTCATGTTTTGTTTTGAATTATAAATCAGTTTACTTCAGTAAATCTCACTCACTCATCAGGATGAGTTCACTGACCCACCTTCACTTACTGAGCTGGAGCTATTATCTAATCATTATTAATCAGTTATTGATCAGTAATAACTGTAGTTATCTGTGTCTTATCATTACTCTGTGTTTTATTTGTGTCATATTCTTACTGATGTTTTCTGTTAGTTTTCCTACTTTACTTTTTTATCCAAACTTTAAACTTCATAAAAATGTTAAACACCTGTTCACCTGTCGGGCTCACACGGGTGTGTCTGAACCTGAACCGGGTCCTCCTCAGTCTGAGCGGCTGGACTCATCCTGCTGGTCTGACAGGCATCTCAGCCAATCACAGCCCCTCCTCTACCTGACTGTGGATCAGTCTGTGGCTCATGGGCACGTGGGCAGGACTCACCCGATGTCATCGCGGTAAACCCTGGAGATCAACACCTCCCCCTTGTGGTTGTAGATGAAGAGTCCTCCGATCATGGCCGCCGGCGTCAGTCAGAGACGATCATGACGAAGAGTCACTGAGAGGAAGAGGAGGAAGTAGACTCTTATTATCACAGAGAAGAAGACTGTTATCAGGCATCTGTCAATCAGAACAATAACAAAGTTTGATGACATCATGAAGTAGCGTAGGATCATGGGAGTAGTGGTCTTCACCACCATCACTAACCAGCTGATTAAAACCAGTAAAAACTCTTAATAAATGAGTTTTATGTTAAAAATCTGAGTTTCTGTTGCTAACGTTAGCTTAGCTCATGTCTCTGCTAACTTCTTTAAAATCCTTCATCTGGTTCAGATATAAAGTTTAAACCTCCAAGATCTAAAACGTGTGTCTTAAAAATGAGGCTTAAAACTGTAGAGAATGTAAATTTTCTGACAATAATGCTGACGCATTAACAAATACGACATGACGCCATCAACATGCGACCAAATGAAACGGACCGTTACCGTAATTAAAATCACTGAAAACATTTAGGACATTTAGAACAGAACTTATTCTATGATTAAAACGTTAATCTATCCCTGAGACAACAAACATAATGAAAACAGTGAAGAACGTTAATTTATTAATTCTTTAAAAATTACTGATCTAAAGTGATTCATATTTAAACATTATAAACATTAAAACATGAACAAATATTCAGTTAATCCTGAGATTCAAACACAGGAAATTCAAACAAAAATCCAAATAATATTTACGAACTAAAGATTCTAACGTTAGAAATTATGTTTAAATTAAACGATTCAACCATTTTGTTCTTCTCCTGACACAAACTGGCTTATATATATATATATATATATACATATATATATATATACACACACACACACACACACACACACACACACACATATATATATATATATATATATATATATATATATATATGTATATATATATATATACATATATATATGTACACACACACACACACACACACGTATTAAATGTATGCCTTATTTTTAATTATTTTATTTAAACACCGTACATTTCCATTAACTGGTCCCTTTAACGTTACAGCTGCTAGTTAGCGTGTTAGCTTGGCTGGGTGCTAATTTTCTCTGTCCCGTTCTGAATATTATAAAAGACAAATATTAACCACAGTCACAGTAACGTTATTCATGAGCAGCGGTAACGCAGCTCTCAGGTTCCCACTGATAAATCTGTCTGACGGAGCCCATTCAGAACTCCATTTAAAAACCTGACATTTTAACGGGGCTACGGTTGATTTGATTCATCCACACACACAGCCTGCTCGGATACTTTAACGGTCGGTAACGGTGGATTTTCACGGTACTTTCGGCCACCTGCAGCGAGTGTTACGGTGATATTTACGGTTTGGATATCACGGACAGACTGGCTGAAGTTACCGCCCAGTCACGTCTGCTACGATGCAGCTCAAGAAAACGTTAATAACCGACGAAACGGGGAGTTTAAAGCTAAAAGGCTCCAATTTTATTTACAATGGCTGCTGTTAATGTGAGCCGAATTAAAAGGCGGTTCTTCCTGACTCAGACCTGATAACAAATCACGACCTGCACTGACTGATCTGGTATTGATAATCAATAACTGTCTGAAATCACAACACTAGCGTCACCTGCTAACGTTACTGCAGCGGTGAGACGGCGCCCCCGACGCTGCTGCAGTGCAGACAGAGGGAGCGACAGACAGACGGTCGGTCGGTCGGTGGACCTGTCCGTCCAGAGAGGTCCGCAGAGAGGCCACCGTGTCCCCGGACCCGCTCACACAGACCCGCGCGGGCCCCGACGTCCCTCCATCACCACGTTTGACCGTGAAAACCGGACTCTCCCGTCTCCTCCGGTCCGAGGTAAGATGTCGGCGGCGGAGCAGACTGTCAGCTGACGGAGCCGCGTCCCGTTCAGAGCCGCCGCCTCCTCCCACCTGACTCCTCCCGTCGCACTGGACCCGGTTTAACTCAGAACTGGTCTCTGTTTGACCCAGTTCGGTACTGATGAGTCGGTGTGGTTCACTAACCGACAGGACCCGGGTCGGTGTCTCCAGCTCTGCCCGCTCCCTCTCACACCGAGGCGGCAGGTGAGAGGATTGGGACGCGGCCCTCACTTCTCCTCAGGAGTCCTGATCATCAGGCCTCATCCAGACCTGATCCAGACCCGCAGACCTGCTCTGCTGCTGCACCAGAAACTGGATCCTGTAGAGACGATGATCTGAGTCTGATACAGCGACCAGGACCGGATCACCGAGGTTGGGGGACCGGAGGAGGAGGAGGAGGAGGGGGGCAGGTTGAGTCCACATCATTCAGGTCCTCTATCCTCCATCTTGCGGCCCCGGCCTGTCAAAGACCTTCATCATGATCTGAACTTCAGTTTGAAAATATAAATAAAATAAATTCAACATTAAAAGTTTGTTGAATGTTTGTTAGTTTTTTTTAATAGTTTTTCCCTTTAAAAGTTTCAGGGTGTAGACGGAGACAAAATAAAACTGATTCATCCGGTCAATAATCAATAAATAATGATGATAAATATATTGATATTAATTATTAAAGGTGTGCTCAGGATATTTCACAGAATAAATAAACAGAAGAGATGAGGTACAGGACTGTTAGAGTCTGGATCCTACTGACAGACTGGAAACACCAGAAACTGGTTTATCTACTTATTAAGTCTGATGTCACAACCATGCTAACGTTAGCCAGCTAATCTAGCTAACGCTAACTAGCTAAACAGGTCTCCATGATATCAGCTCTGGGGTTTACAGGGTGTTTCTTGCTCTGAGTCACATCTTCAGTCCTTTTCCGTGCTGCCACAAAAATAGCTAAAATAGCTAGCTATGGTTGTCTGTTTTCACCTGTATAGCTGGGTGAAGATAGCTAGCTAAAACCAGCTTTATTCACCTTAGCTGAGCAGCACAGAAAAGGACTGAAGATGTGGCTCATAACAAGAAACATCCTGTAAAACCCAGAGCTTATATCAGGGGTCCTGCTTTTACTAGCCGGTGCTAACGTTAACTAGGTTAGCTGGCTAACGTTAGCACCCACTAGGTCAAACTTTTTTCCCACTACCATTTCCTCTTCTCTTCCTCATCACAGTGAAAACAGTAGAATGACTGAATAGACTCAGCACTCAAGCATCTGGAGAACAGGAGAGACTCAGAGAACCTGAACCAGGAAAGACTTAACCAGTGGATCATTAACTCCCAGAACAACCTGATGTTCCCCCTTGTTACTGGTGTGAGAATCCGGTGATCTCTGATGAGTCTACCACCAGTTGGATGTGACCAGAAAACCTTCTAAAGTTAGTCTTTGAGGACGGATCCTGATCAGTCACATGAACCACCAAGACTTCTTTTAATGAGGGATTAGTGGTTCTCCTCCAACCTCCCTCCTGATGTCTGAGGAAGCTCCACCCTTGAACTCTTTAACCTGGTCCACCATTTCCTTGTCTCAGACCTCTGCCTCACACTCAGCCCCCCCTTGTTAAAAAAGAGAACCACCACCCTGGTCTGCCAGTCCATAGGTACTGGCTCCAATCAGTCCAACAGTATCATCCAAGTCTGGCACCTGATGCAACTGTGGAGCTTTTAAACTACCTCAGTGACCTCTGACCTTCAACTGCCCAACGTCACCAAGTCTTCCCCTGAACTGCCTCGTCTGATAGAATACCTCTGAAACCGTATAAAGGTCCTTCTCTATGTCCTAGTTGACTCCAGGTCCTCTTCACCGGAGAGATCTGATGATTACACCATGAAGCTAATCAGCGATTTCTGACCTTCATACCAAGTGGACACACCACCCACAACGGCAGGGATAAAGGTGGACAATGCTGCCAATCAGGTGGTAAGCAAAGGCATGAACCTCTACGTCCTGGATACTGGATCCTGGAAAACTAGTTTTACAGACGTGAACTGTTCAGTCTTCAGGAGTAGGACTGGATATACTCTACATACTGCACTGACTGAAGGGAATCTCCTGCAGAGGGTCTGGACTCAGGTGGGTTCTGATGTTGGATCCATCATAGACCCGTTTCTAAGTTGGTAAAAACCAAGATTCAGCATCAGCACTTCATTAACTATAACTAGAAACGATGACTTCACCTTCAGGTGACGTTAAGTGCAACATGCAAAACATCAGTGAGTTATTTAGCTGATATTTGGTGAATGATAAAGTAGAATTAATATTATTTCCACAGTGTTTTGACTTTAACTTGTAAAGTTTCTGCAGCTGCTGCACCTCCCACCACCTCCAACCACAGTGAGGAGGAGTCAACCACAGTGAGGCAGAACAATGAGTCAGGATGGAGGTTAGTGATCGTCACAGAGGCTCTGTGGTTCAGGTTCGATACAGAGTGAAATACAAGGAACTAACAGGCGTCTTTGTTCCCCACAAACAAACAAACTACACACATTTGATCAGGGATTTAAAGGATTCAGATCAGATGATCTGCAGTGTCGTATCTGTCCTCAGAGAGCGCCACCTGGAGGTTCTGCTGAGGGATGATTGCGATGCGAGCAATGATGGGGATTCCTGGGGAGAGATGTGGAGATTTGAACCTGGGTAGAGAACTGTTTCTGGACGTCACAGGTTGAGGTTCCAGTATCAGGTCGTTCACAGTGGAGGTAAATAAATAAATAAATCAACTTCTCACGTTTTAATTTCTACTGAAAAGAAAACGAAACTTTCCTGAACAAGTTCAAATCAAATCGCCTCAGATTCAACATCAGGTTGTTTCTGACATCACCTGTCGTGACATCATCACCACCCTGATGGGTCACATCACATCCACAAAGAAATCACTGGGGTTTCCCATGGCCAGGCAGAAGGACCGTCTGGAGGCAGAGATATCAGGTGGGACAGAGGAGAGGTCTCGACCTTGACCTGAAGATGGTGAAGGAGCCAGTGGGGGGTCCTTTGAGTCTTTGTCACCATGGAGACCAGAGAGGGATGTCAGGGGTTGCTGGGTGCTGTCGTCGCCGGGAGACGCCAGGTGTTTGGTGGGCTCTGATTGGCTGCCTCCTCCTCCTCCCTCCTTCAGACCGTTGCTACAATTCGATCCACTGCTGTGACTTCCTGCTCAGACAGAAACACATGAAACCTGTGAGTTAGCTCCGAGACTGTCAGACAGTATGGTGATGATGTCATACAGGAAACAGGAAACACCTCCATCACCTTCACTGTGCTGACTCCCTCCTCCTACTCCTCCTTCTCCTGTCCAGGCCGGCAGCTGGTGAAGGGGGTGAGGAGAACTATAGGGGTGAGGGATGGGGTACTGGTAGGGGAAGGCCGGGGGCCACTGGACGCCTGACGCCGGGTCACAGTCCAATCCTCCTTCTCCTCGACTGGAGGCTCCTTCATGATCCAGCAGAGACATCACACCCAGATCTGACAGACAGGAGGAACCACATCAGTCACCAACACTACCAGGTATAACAGCTGATCATAAGCTGATCATCAGCTGATAACCAGACATCTGGACTATCAGAATCGGTTGTTGGAAGGTCTCACCCCCACAGAGGTCTCCGAACACGTAGTAGCACTGTTCGGAGAAGGTGACCTTGTTGACAGTGTGTCGGATGTATCCGGCCTTTAGCAGGTTTCCTGCGTACTTCCTGGCTTCACGGCGATCGGTGAAACCTTCAACATTATGGTGTAGCCAGTCCACCACGTCTGAACCTGGACACAAGGGATAAACTGAAGGTAGAGACTGATCTTTGTAGAACTTAGAATCAGAAATTTAAGGAAAGAGGTCCAGATAAACCTCAGCCTCTGTGAGGCTAGACCAACTCTTGTGTATGTGAACTAATGAACAGAGCTGGATCACCAACCGGGTCCAGACCCAGAGGTTTACTCTGTATCACTGGAGTCTACATAATCTGATTCATTGCAGTCTATCAACTCTGTCAGGTCCTCTACCCTCCACATTGTAGAGGAACAGAATCTGGTTCTAAGACTCAAACTGTTTTAGTTTTTATTTGTTGCTCATTTGCTGTAAAGACAGAACAGAATATCTTTGACCCAGATGGACAGGTCTAGTCTCACTTCACCTCACTGTGAGTTCTTTGTTCACAGAGCCTCGGGTCAGAAGCAGACTGGGTTGTGACCGCTTACCAATGAAGGCATTGGGGATGGTGATCTTCAGCCACATCCTGTCCCGAACCTCCAGGCCTGACTCAGGATTGGCCATCGCCTTGACAACAGCTGTGATGTCGCTGTGGATGGTGAGGTGGTTTTCTTCATGGACGCCTGAAACAGAAACAGCAGCAGATTATTGTCATGGACAAACTGATGAAGGACGGACGCTGCAGTGGCTGATGGGAGTCTTACCATAGTGTGGGAGGAGCCTCCCTGTCATGGCGGCGGTGTGAGACACCCAGGCAGCAGGGTCGATGGGACGGACCGGTTCACCTTTATTTAGGGAAAAATGGAGGACAGAGGACAACAGACTGAAGTGATCTGTGACGTTTAGATGAAATACTTCAGGCTTCGCTTAACAAACAACTGTTTTCACAGGGAAAAAGAGTTGTGTTGTTGTTGTTAACTCACTTCTTGGCAATGTGAAGCAGCCTCGTGGGTTTGGATCCCAACACTTCGCCACCGTCAATGTCACCGGACTGAAGACAGACAGACGAACAGGTTACTATTTGAAGAGAAAAAGTTGATATTCGTCACCTCCTACAAAGTATTCAGGTTGAAGGTAAGTGGACTTCTTTGTGAAGATGTTTCACCTCTCATCTGAAAGTCTTCCTCAGTTCTAGAGGCTGGCTGGGGAGCCCCAGGTGTTTAACAAATTGGACGTGGTCCTGAGAGTCACTGACTGACCCTGTCGTCATGTGAGTCATCAGACCCACCAATGGGCTCATGTGACCCTAACTCTAAAAAACAAGGAAGTCCAGTCGCCTTCAACTCTAGTCCTTGAGACTCCCAGCACCTGGATGACTAAGACTGCAGTACGCTCTTTAGTTACTCCTGAGTACTGACTCTTAAAAGGTTTGGATGATTTGAGGCTCGTCAACACTGAGGTCTGACTAAGGCCACATTCAGACCAACTTAAAAACAAAACACAGACTCATGTTTTAAAATTGACTCAGTCTGATGGAGCAGCAGTAAAAGCCAGAGCTGTAAAAATCTCATTCTCTCTGTGCAGTGATTTAGTTTCTGATTCTCAGACTGGACTCCAGGATCAGGCTCACAGGATGCTGATGTCATGTTGAGGTGTTTCAGTCTGGACCAACATTCACCCACAGACTGACTCTGCTAATAACGCAGCTGTCTGAAGCTGCAGTGCCAACACCGACCACAAGATGGCGACAGATATCAAACCCAAAAGTAGGTACAGTAACAGTAACAGTATCAGTAGAACATATAAGCCAGTCTGACCCTGGTTTGTGGACGATCTCTCTCAGGACTCGAACAGCATCGTCGTTACTCATGTTTTCAAAGTTGATGTCGTTCACCTGAAACAGAAAAAGAAACACCTGACTGATGCTGAAACAAGCAGAGTATCAGCAGCTGTACTGTAGTACTGTAATAGTACTGTAGTACCTGCAGTAACATGTCTCCGGGCTCGATGCGTCCATCTGCTGCCACCGCTCCTCCCTTCATGATGGAGCCGATATAAATCCCTCCGTCTCCTCTGTCGTTACTCTGGCCCACAATACTGATCCCCAGGAAGTTATACCTCTCTGGGGGGGACAGATGATATCCTAAAGTTAGAGTCAAGTCAGTTTTATTTATATAAAGACTCAGGTCCTAAATCTGGTTACCATGGTTACCACACAGGTAAAACAGGAAGTGACTGATACGACCTCAGAAACTCCTAACCTGCTGTTGTCATGTAAAATTAAAAACCACCAACAGGAAGTTCAGGAAAACTTCAGACTGATTTAAACGATTGATCTGATCTGGATTATATAACAGAGAGGAACAGGAAGAGATCAGCTGACAGAGAGATCAGCTGAGAGGAAGAGATCAGCTGACAGAGATCAGCTGAGACAGAGATCAGCTGTCAGTCACATGACGTACTCACCCATGTTGAGAGTGACAGTGATGATGTTGAGCGACATGGTGGAGTCAGTGACACTGCTGAAAGACACAGACTGACACACACGAGGACACAGGTAAACACATGACCACGTCAGTGACAGGAAACACACTAGCTGTTTGACCTTTGACCTCACAGGGGTGTGTGTGTGTATTTACCCGCTCCATTCGTGGCCCTTTGGGTTTCCGGTGGCGGCGTCGTTGACGCCTGACGAGTCGTGGTGAGGAACTGCTCTGTCCTGTTGATTGGCTGAACCTGGAGTAACATCACAGAGGGAAACACACCTGAACAGGTAGGATTGATTGACAGCTGTGTGGTTGCTAAGCAACAAGGTGCTTGTCAGTTCAGTAAATGTATTTTCTATTTTTAAGTGGAAACATCAAAACTAAATTAACTGAAGATCAAAAAGAATATAAGAGAAAAAATCTATTAGAACATAAAAAAATATCTGAAATATAAACAGAATTTTCCAAATAAAACAAAATGTAAAAATCTGAAAATTTAGTTCAAATAACAAAATTGTCTGTTTTAACAGCCAAAAAATGTCATGACAAAAAATGAAATATGATTATTGATCCCGTTACAGCAGAAAATTTTAAATTTAAAATGAAAAAAGTGAAACAAACAAAAAGTTATCATTAAAAACCAAATAACTTTCAAATCTAAAACGTTCAACGTCAAAATTATTCTATTCAAATTAATATGATCGTAAAATATTTGTAAAACTATAAAAATAAATTTGATCCCAAAAATCTGTTGGAGGAAAAATCAAAAATATAAAAACAATAAGTATATTTACTAAATAATGTTGATTTAACTATGAAAGAAAGGAGAAAGATTTGAAAATACAAAATAAACTTACTTAAATCAAATTTAAAAATTCAAAATCAGATATAAATATTATATAAAAACAAACCTTTAACAAAACCCTATGAATATTTGTGTCAAAGACAAAAACATAAAAACTGTAAAATGTAAAATCATAAAAACTAAAGATAAAAAGAGTTTAAAAGTAGAAAAAGTAGAAACAGTTACAGTAGAGAATCAGCGTTGGATGAAAACATGGATAAAGATAAATCCAGCAGCTCAGTGACACAGGAACAGATTATTTCTGCTCTCAGATCAGCGGGGACTCTTTTATCTGCGGGACAATACACACTGAAACATGGGTCACATGACCTGTAGTGGCCAATCAGAGCCACAGGAGGAGAGCAGTGCGTGAACAGGTTTACTAGAGCGGAAGAAGACGACCTGAGGGCAGGTTACAGCAAGCCCACCAATCAGAGAGAGAGCTGCTGATGATGTCACTGAGACACATCACTGTTTATTTAAAGGAGCAATTCAACATCTTTAGACATCAGGGAAGCTGTTAGCCTAGCTTAGCACAAAGCCTGAAAGCAGAGGGAAGCTGTTAGCCTAGCTTAGCACAAAGATTGGAAGCAGAGGGAAACTGTTAACCTAGCTTAGCATAAAGCCTAGAAGCAGAGGGAAGCAGTTAGCCTAGCTTAGCACAAAGACTAAAAGCAGGGGGAAGCTGTTGGCCTAGCTTAGCACAAAGATTGGAAGCAGGGGGAAACTGTTAACCTAGCTTAGCGCAAAGCCTGGAAGTAGAGGGAAGCTGTTAACCTAGCTTAGCATAAAGCCTAGAAGCAGAGGGAAGCTGTTAGCCTATCTTAGCACAAAGACTGGAAGCAGAGGGAAGCTGTTAGCCTAGCTTAGCACAAAGACTAAAAGCAGGGGGAAACTCTTTGCCTAGCTTAGCATAAAGACTGGAAGCAGAGGGAAGCTGTTAGCTTAGCTTAGCATAAAGACTAAAAGCAGGGGGAAACTGTGAATCTAACCTTCCTCCTGAGTCTTCCTCTGATGAGCAGAAACTGGTCGTCTCTAACTCGCTGCTCTGTTGGGTTGACGAGCTGTCACCTCCACCTGTTGGCCCCGCCCCGTTCTGACCAGCTGCTCGGTGGGCGTGGCTGTTCAGACGCCCACCTGCAGAGACAGCAGCCAATCAGAGACACAGACAGAAGGATGACTGACAGGTGCTGCAGGTGAGTTTAGAATACCTAATCCTCAGGTACTCAGTAGTGGAGTAAATGTACTTAGTTACTCCACCTCTCTATTTCTTACCTCCGTCATTGGCGTCCCTCTCTCTCCTCCCAGGTGGTGAAGTGACAGGTGTGACCTCTGACCCCTGCAGGTGATCGTGGCTGACGGCTGCAGCACTGAGAGACAGAGACAAGAGTTACACTGAGAAACAGCTGCTGGAAAGTAACTGAGTACATTTAGACAGGTGAGCTCTGGTGAGCTCAGGTGAATCAGGACTCACTGGAAGGATGGAGGTCTGGAGTCTCCAATCCCTCCTGTCCTCTCTGTGGGGGGTGGGGCCAGGCTGGTGGGCGTGGACACTGAAAGGATGTCTGACTGACAGGTGTCTGAGGACACCACCTGAGGAGAGAGCAGACAGGTGAGCTACCTGCAGAGACACACCTGGTCAGTGTCAGAGTGTGTGTGTGTGTGTGTGTGTCTGACCCAGCAGACGACTCGTCCATTCACACAGGGCAACCTCGCGTCATCGTCACTGATCTCCTCCTTCACCACCCTGAGAACACACGTCAACACCTGGTCACAGGTAATCCAGTACCTCAGAGTTCAGCCTCTGAACCAATCACAGCTCAGCTCTGAAACTTTATTTAAACATGTCTGTTGTTACAGCTGCTGTTTGTTTATGTTTCTGTGTTTCTAACAACAACACTCGAATCAACGTCTCTGTGAACAACAACAACAACAACAGTGTCAGAGCTGTTTGTTTCAGTTTGTTGTTTGATAACTGTGTGTTTGATGCTTTGTTTACTTTAGGTGCACGTTTGTTTTGACTGAATTATTTTCATTTATCTGCCTACTTATTTATTTTGTTTGTTTGTGTGTTTGTTTGTTTGTTTGTTTGTTAGTAAACAGCAGGATAACTGTGTTCAGGTCAGAGGATCAGACAGCAGCAGGAAACACAACTGTTTTCTTCTTCAGAGAAATAAACCAACACAACCTCAGATATTGTTTGGACAGTGAACGTCACACGACCACAGTGCAAATATCCACCACACAGACAGACAGACAGACACACAGATACACAGACAGACAGACAGACAGACACAGACAGTTTAAATGTTGGACTGTTCCTTTAAGAGTTGACTCAGTGTCTCTGCAGCAGATTGAACATTAAAGAGCTTTAACACAAACTCTGTTATATAACATCACTGTATGTGTGTGTGTGTGTGTGTGTGTGTGTGTGTGTGTGTGTGGTTTTTATAAATAATTCAGAATAAAAACATAGAGAATCAGTGACATCAGTGTGTGACAGTAACACCTGTACCACAGGTAACACAGGTGACGTGTTCTTGTGTCACATGTTGTTTGTCGTTAAATATCAGTTTCTATGACCTGTAACTTTACTCTCATTACTGTGATGTAATCTATTACAACCAGGTACTTTATGAAGAAGAAATACTGTAGTGTTTCATGACCTGTTATTGATCACTGACTCTGACTGATTGATTATTAAATATACTGATTATTGATCCGCAGGTTAAATATGAACTGAACAAATCTAAAATCAATGAATCTCTTCAATCATCAATCAGTGCTGTGTTCTGTCATCGATACTTCTGATCAGTGATGATCCGGATCACGTGACTCACCCGAAGTCGTCGTCCACGGACTTGAAGAAGAATTTGAGGCCGGGTTTGTTCAGGACCAGTTTGAAGTCCGCGAGGGTGACGCGCTCCGCAGGCACGTTGATCCGGATCAGGTAGGGGGTCTCCTGGTCCTCCAGGTGGTAGATGACCCGGGTCCCCTCCGCCGCGCCGTCCCCCATGATGGAGTCACGGCCCGGAACCCCGCGCCGGCCTGGAGGAGAGACAGACCGGGGGGGGGGGGCGGGGCGAGAGAGACAGGTCCGACCGAGTCCACCTGACCGAGTCCACCTGTCTCTCTCCGGTCTCAGGTCGCAGGTCCGGTCCAGATGTGTCGGTCCAGCTGTGGCAGGTCCCTGATGCTCTCAGTCTCCTCCGGAAGCCACGCCGCCGTCAACACCTCCACAATAAGATACAACACTTCCGCTTCAACCCTTCAAAATGAGAGCACGAGCACATCCTCAAACTGAAATGTTTACATCCGGTCAGAGCAAAACAAACAATGAATATAAACAAAGAGTTTCTTTTATTTAATTTGAAGTTTTCAGTTTGTTTTTAATCAGTGATTTTATTTGTAAACAGGAAACGTTGTTTCTTTAAACTCAGTTTCTCTGAAGAAACAGTTACCACATACTCTTATTTTGAAGGCACATGCACAACACTTCCCATACTTTCCGGAAAGTGCCGAAGTCATCCCGATGATCCCGTTCGGCTTTACATTTCCGGTTTAAACTGAAAATAAAAGAAGAAAAATAATTTAATAGGTTTTTTTTTTTTAAATCAAATTAACATCTGATCAAATAACATAAAACACAAAGATTTTAATCAAGTCGCAGCTGTTTGATGATGAATAAATAAATAAATATTAATGTTTGGACCAAAAACGACATCAGAATAAAAAACATTTAGTTTAACTGATTTAAAGGAAAAAAACTGAAGGTTAAAGTTTTACATTTATTTATTATTTCTAACAGAATTATTCAGTTACATTTTGTCAGCTCTGAGCCTCCGTACAGTTTAAAAGCTTTGAAATAAACACGTTAAATAAAGTAGAAACAGATAAAAACACGCTGTTTAGTTTCGAGTGTTTTTTTATTTTAAATCACACGTTCATTATAAATCTGTCTGTGAGGCGTTCACGGTCAGCTGGGCAGAGTGGGATGTTTCAGGTCTGAAGATATTAAAAGTTCAAAATAAAGAATCTGTCATTATTGATCAGTGTCACTCTCAGTATTGATCCAGTATTAATCAGGTGATTAGAGAATCTCAATCTGAGACGTTTTTAAATAAAAGTGTGAAAAACTTTATTCTTTAAATCTTGGTTTAATCTCTCGCCTTTAAACATTTAAAGTTCAGTCCTGAGTTTCTGCTCGTCTCTCTCAGTCCCAGGTAAACTACAGGTGAGTGTTGTTATTGCTGGTGAGTTCAGGTACAGTCGGTCAGAATCGTTAAAGGGATGAATGAAGTCAGAGGAGCACAACTCAGGTCTGAACTCTGACAGAAACGTCTCAGTTCCCAGCTGCAGTGAAGGCAGCGTTAAGGCCACTCAGGTGAAGTCTGCTGGTTTTAGTTTTTCCTGCCAAGTCCACGTCCAGTTCAGGGCTCTGGCTCCTGGTCTTCAGGTGTGTGAGGATCAGTCAGGTGGGGGGTCACCTGTTAGTCTGAGCTACATGTTATTAAAGCAGGTGTTTCAGGTAAAAAGCAGCAGCTGGTTCTTTAACACGACATCATCACTGACCCATCCCAGGGCCACCGACCATGGTTTGAACAACACATCAGCTCAGAGTCAAAAGGCCCTGACGAGCCCAGAGGTCAGGTCAGGGTTCAGGTCCAGGGTGAACCCAGGTGGGTCTGCAGACCCTCAGGAAGTGTGATCACATGATGAAGCAGCAGCCCTGACCTCTGACCTCTGACCCTGACCTCTGACCTCTGACCCTCCCTCAGGTAACCTCCATCTTCAGAATCCTCTTCCTGCCTCAACCCGGACGTTAAAAGTCTCTGGAGTGAACTTCCTGTCATGACGTCACAGTGTTTAAAAGCTCAGCGGCTGCTGTCGCCACGGCAACAGCCTACATCACCTGCTCTGTCACCACATGACCAAACGGCCAATCACAGCCTCCGTCAGGTGACAGCGGAGGTCGACTTCACGCCGACACGTTTGACGTCCCTCAGAGCGATGGCGGCCGTCGTCCCGGTGGAGGCGGTTGCCGTGGCAGCGGGCTGTGGCGGCTGCGCAGAGGATGAGGGGGAGGGGGAGGGGGGGACAACGGACAGAGCCGGGCCGTTCTGATTGGATCGGGGTGGAGCCGGTCTGGAACAGGATCTGCTGTAACGTCCGTCTTAGGTTGGGGTGCAGGCGACGCTGAGTCTGGTAGAAAATCTCCACGGCAACGCACTTCATCACCCCGGCAACCAGGTCCTCGTACAGCGGCACCGTGTACATCCTGGACGTCTGCGGACAGAGAGGTCAGCGTCACCGACAGGAAACAGACACAGACACAAAGCATCATGGGAGCTGTGGTCTCACGTGTTTGTGGAGGAAGGCTCGGACTCGGGGAAGGTCCGGGTAGAACGAGTTCCTCACGACCATCTGCAGCCACCGGATCTGGACCTCAGCGTTCAGACCGTCAAACAGGGACGAGTACGACCCGGACAGACTCACCATCACATCTGCAGAGGAGGGGGGGTTAGCAGTAGTATTAACAGTACTCGCAGTACTCGCAGTACTCGCAGTACTCGCAGTACTCGCAGAGTTACCGTGAGGCAGCGGGGAGTGGTCCAACATGCGGTCCAGGAACAGGACGATCTGAAAGGTGCTCCAGGCCGACAGGTCGAAGCTGGTGAGGGTCTGCAGGTCGGGGGTGTCGCTCCTCCTCCACAGGACACACAGGTCCTGGACCGGCTGGATCAGAGCGCCCCCTGCTGACAGGTCCGGCTCGTACAGAGGAGGACCACAGCCGCTCAGCCACCGCTCAAACTCCAAACCTGAGGACCAGGACGAGGGGGGGCACTCTGAGTCCACACACACACACACACACACACACCTGATGGAGGGAAGTACCCATCCCACCCCCCACCCCCTCCCTCCCTCCTCCTCACCTTCTCTCTGGGCGACGGCGGCGTCCTGCAGCTCAGGGAAGTAACCCAGGAAGAAGTCGATGAGGTCCTGAGCCACAACGCTCTTAAACTTAAACTGAGAGATGTAGTCCTGAGAACACACAGCAGAGCCCAGGTTCACCTCTGACCCCTGACCCCTGACCCCTGACCAAGACCAGGTCCCATCAGTCTCTGTCTTTATGTAAAACTTCATGAGACATTCAAATATTTATTTGTCCCGTACGTCAGTGTGTGTGTGTTCAGTGTGTGTGTGTTCAGTGTGTGTGTGTTCAGTGTGTGTGTCTGACCCTGAGGAAGCGGTCGAAGTCATGGACGTCTCCACTGAGCTGTGACAGATACGACACGAAGCAGAATCCTTTCTCGTAGGTGAACAGGTTCATCAGAGTGCTGGGGTTCACACCTGCAGCAGGTGACAGTGACGTCAGCTCACCTGTGTGACTATCAGAGACACCTGTCTGTGTGTGTTTTTGTGTGTGGGTGTGTGTGTGTGTGTGTTACCTGGCTCAAACTTGACCTGCAGTTTGCTCACAGGGTTGTTGTCTCCGAGGAGACGCAGCTGTCTGTGGAGGGCGTCCAATCGTACGACAGTTTCCAGACAGGTGAACGCCTCACCTGCAGACACATAAACACACAAATAAACACAAACACATAAACAAATAAACAAATAAACTCTGAACTTCATAAAAGGTTTCAGCAGTGATACAGTGATGCAGTATTTGTACCATAGGACCCAGAAGTGATAGTAGCAGTAGTACCAGTAGTAGTAGTATTTTCTGCAGTATTACCGTAGGCCTCGGTGGTGATCCTCCGCTGGGCGTACGTGGCCAGCCCCTCGCTCAGCCACATCTCCTCCCAGGTGGCGTTGGTGACGGCGTTGCCGAACCAGCCGTGGGCGATCTCGTGGATGACGTCGATGAGCAGGAACTCGCTGCTCTCCAGGATGGAGGCGATGATGAAGGTGAGGCACGGGTTCTCCATGGCGACGATGGGGAAGGAGGGGGGGAGGAACACGATGTCGCACCTGCCCCACAGGTACGGTCCGAACAGCTCCTCGGCCACGCCCAGCCAGCGCTCCACGCTGCCCCCCAGCTTCTTAACCGCGCAGGACAGCAGACATGGCTCCGCCCACACACGGCTCCTACACACAGGAGGAGGTCAAAGGTCACATCGGTCACATGACCTTCACTAACCAACAGTGTCATCCTGAGGTCACCGACCTCGGGCCGACGTCCACGTGCTGCAGCTCTCCGGCCACCAACGCCACCAGGTAGGACGGGACCGGGAACTCCATGGAGAACTGGAAGACCCGGTCCGGTTTGGAGTAGGAGCTCCGAGACGCACTCATCAGGACCGTGACTCCGTCTGGGACCTGGAGGAGGAGGAAGAGGAGGAGGTTCTGAATGTTGACTTTAACTTCCTGCATCAGATCTTAACAGGGGTCAGAGGTCAGAGGTCAGGACTTACCCTGACAGTAGCGGTGTAGGTGCTCTTGACAGCAGGTGTGTCAAAGCAGGGGAAGAAGGAGCGATTACAGACGGAGTGACCCTGAGTGAAGACCAGAGGACGAGTCTGACCACAGGTCAGCTCCGAGTCCAACCACCAGATCTATGGGGGGGGAGAAGAGACCTTCATCATCATCATCATTAAACTCGTCCTGACGTCTGGACGACTCGGAGTCGGTGCAGGGACATGGAATAATCAGCTGTGATGTCACAGTTCTGGAATGTTGCGTGCCATGGGGCATTCACAGGTTCAGTCTGAGAATACGATTTTACAGGTTTCAGTCATGGAACCTTTAAGGTGTAATTCTACAGTCTTCAGTCACCGTCCTCGAGTGTGAACCCTGCAACATTCTAGAACTGTAACTGTGACCCGTCACGGTTCTAGAATTTTAGGTGACCGTGAGAACGAACAGACGAAACTCAACAACAAGATTTAAAGAAATAACAGACGACATCAGGAAATACAAACATCAAATTAAATCTGAGATTATCGTTTGTTTGACGTTGTTGTGGATTACTGGTGATTTTATGAGTGAAGTTTCTGCAGCTCAGACTCTTAGTGAGTCCACAGAGTCCTCATGAGACTCTGTAGACCTGATGAACGTGGGTGTGGACCTCAGGACTCTCAGACTCCCTGGAATGAGCCCATTCAGTCTGAGACTCCAGATGTTATTATTGATAACTGACTGATATCTGTGATGAGTCCTGATCAGCTGATCTGGTTGGTCGGACTTGGTCATGTGTTGTGGTCTCCTTACCGCCGGTCCGTCTGTGGTGGTGTAGCGGACTGTGATCTGAATCAGTCGTCCCGGTTTCACGGCAGTTGTCGGGAGGCTGATGTTGAGCGACGATCCGTAATCTGTGAATGGATCAACCCGGTACGTGAGGGAGACGGGCTCCTCCTGTCCCGACCCGGGAACCTTACAATCTATGGAGTGGATCAACAGAGACGGGTGGGAGTCCAGGACCAGGGTGTGGATCCCAGCCTGGACCGGGACCAGATCCAGAACCAGCCAGCCGCTCATCTCCTTCACGGCAAAGTTCAGCCGCAGGTCCAGGTGGAAGTGTCGCAGCTGGAAGCACCTGAAGTTAGACGCTGAGGCCACGTCCACCAGGGGGCACCGAGGAGACCCGGGACCCGGACCTGCCGAGGGTCGGCTGGAGTCCCCGGTACACCGGGCCCCAGAGGCTGGCAGGGATTTACGGCAGCAGCATAACGAGGTGGGAGTCTGGTGGAGCTCCGCCATCATGAGCTAAACCTGGGACTAAACCCACTTAGACCTGGACTAACTGCATCAACAAGAACCAGGAGAGGACTCTCTGAAACCCGGACCAGGACCAGGTATGACTACATTTAAAACCAGTTTTAAACCAGACTGACTGAGTGTAACTCCAAACCAAAACCTGATTAAACCAGAGTCTAACAAACCAGAAATAAATAAGGACACTTGTGATGCAGAACAGATCTCAAACCTGGACTAACCCAGACCAGACTGCATTCAAAACCTCATCAAACTAAAGTCTAACTGAACTCAAAACCAGTCGTAAAAGGACACTTAAACCACAAACTGGGTCTGGTCTTGATTCTGGACCATCACATTTAAAACCCAGTTTAACTCAGGACTTAATTTAAACCCAATTTAACCCAAATCAAACTTCATTTAAATCAGAAACTAACTCTCTGAGTCACATTCAAAACTCCATTAAACAAACGTCTAATTTAACTTCTCCTGTTCCTAGATCCACATTAAACCCAGGACCAGATCCATTTATGATCCGGTCTAACTGTGAACCAGTTCAACACTCTTTCCTCAGCATTTAAAGTCCAGTTTGAATCCATTTAAAACAACTTTACTAAACGACTTTAAACCCAGTTTAAACCGCAGACTGACAGAGTTTAACCCTCTGTGTAAACAGACCAAACTCCATTTAAAAAACTACTAATTTAAGGTCAAACTCAGTTTAAAATCGGTTATAAACACAGAGAAAGACGCTTTAACCCGGAGCTGAGCTTCACTCTGTTAACTCCACATTTAAAGACTTGTTTTAGTCCGGGTAAAACTCTATGTGGCCCACTTAGACCAGAGTTTGACCCGGGTTTAGCCGAGGCTAGCTGCTCAGTTAATTAGCTCCTTTAGCTTTAAACCAGAGGCAGTTTAAACAACAGGCACTTTCACAGCCGGAGATAATGTCGGAGTTAGAGGTCACACCGCCTCCGTCTCTGACCCGGCTAACTAACCCGGGTTAGCACAGCGGGCTAATTAGCTCACAGTCTTAATTAGCATTAGCAGCAGAGATTAGGAGCCGGTTTAAAGGACGAGCTGTTTAAGTAAAATCCATCAGGACCCGGAGCCGAAGAACCAGACGAACACCGGCTCCTCCTGAGAACTCAGCCCGCCTCCCTGCGCTCTGTCCCGGTCACTGGATCCGGATCCTCCCGCCCGGTGGGTTCTCAGTTAGCTGGATCTGGTCCGTGAGAGTCCGCGGAGAGAGGACGGAGCCGGAGCCGAGGACGGGGACAGTCTGAGCCGGACAAAGACCGCGGAGACAGCGGAGAGAACCGGGGAGGATCGGGGAGGATCTGCTCCGGACCAAACAGGAAGTAACAACAGCAGGAAAAAGTTTGTGTAGACCGGGAGGGGGGGGGCGCTGTGGAGCCGAGCAGACCGGCAGGAGGTCAAAGGTCAACAGGAGGGGTCAGGATCCTCAGGTAGAGGAGTCTGGATTCTGGGTCTGAACCCCTCAGAGTCCAGGAGGATCTGGAATCTCAGCTGGATCAGTCACCTGCGGGAGAAACAGCTGATCACCACAATGACCTGGTTTTATTTTATTCAAGTTTATTTGTTATTTTAAATAATAAAGAAACAGATTAAAACCTGACGACACGTGAACCCTGACAGTTTTTATTCTCTTCATACAGACAAACCTGTTCTCTATGTAAAAACAATTCAAATAACTTTATTTAATCCTGAGGAGCAGACAATACACAATTCACATAAATACAAATAAAAAACCTCAGAAAACAAAGTGAATAAATCATAAATACCACAGAACAGTGAAGCTCTGCAGGAATGAATCAGATTCATGTTGAGTGGTTTATGTTCTAATGATCACTCCTGACCCGTATCAGATACAGTCTCAATATTCACTTTATCTGAACCAGGTCCCAGATTAAAACTGGTTTTGAGTGTTGGATACAAAACATCAGATTAAACCTGAGTCGTCTTGTTGTTCAGAACGTTTTGTTTGTTTGATGTTGTTTTTTTTTTTTTTGGTGATTTTCCAGGTGAAGTCTGGTTTTCTGCAGCTCAGACTCTGAGTGTGTCCACAGAGTCCACATGAGAGTCTGGACCACTGGTCCGTCTGTGGTGGTGTATCTCTGAGTCTGTCTCCATGTTCTCCTTCAGTTTATCAAGACCAGCGTCAGGGATCTGGACTTTCAGCGATCTCCTGTTCTTCACCAGAGCTTCAACCAGGTCCAAGGAGTCCTGAACCACCACAGACCTGGTCCAAGCTTCTCCTTCTTGGTGAACTCCGTCCAGTCCAGGATCTTTGTTATTTGTGGTCTAAGAAAGACTCCAGCTGTGACCTCTACCTCGGACAGATGAGGGAAGAAGACTCGAAGGTTGTTGAAGGAGGCAGGAGGTTTATAATCCTCAGTCTGCTCAGACTGATCTGATCTGGTGGTTAACCAGGTCCCAGAGGAAACAGGTTTTACTTTTGGTACAAAGAGTTGGGAAATAAGACTTTCAGGAACAAGAAGAACTTCTGTCCTTTTACTGCAGGTGGATTCTGATTGAAGTATTTTCACATTTAAACACGTCTTCATGTGTCGTTTTTGATGTCGTTATTTATTATTTTCTTCATGTTGTGAAATAAACTGAAACTATGAACCAACAGAAAAAGACTGGACCTTGAACACATCAGCAGATTTAAAGATGAATCTGGCTTTTAAAGAAGTGAAACTGGAAATGATCAACAGGAAGAGGCGACTGAACTAAAAATATTCAAACCAACAGGAAACAATGAAGAGACGACCTGTGTTTGGTTTGTCACTGATGAGAAAGAAAAGTAAAGACTCAGATCAGGTGTATAAACTTTATTGATCTTGACAGAAACAGCAGGAAGTTCCACAAATGTTTCATCTTAAAATAGTTTTATTGACAGTATCTCAGATCCCCCCCTCAGGCTAACAAGGCAGATATAAAGTCAAGCTATAAGGCTGTTTGATCAGATGTGAGAGTTTGGCCTTTGTTCATAACCAGGCTTTTATTTTGGTAGTCATGGTGACATCTTCAGAGTCCATCAGCTGAGACACAAACCAGGACCAGGACAGACCGTCTGATCAGAGGAAACACACTCAGATCAAAGAGAGAAAAACACAAAATACACCTTCAAACAGATTCACATTAAACCAGTTGAGGAGGAGACAGGTGAGACACCTGAACCTTCAGAGAGGAGTAAAGTTTATTAATGAAAAACCAGGAACCAGTTCCACCTTTGTCATCTGAGCAACACCATCTTGTTTCCTCCATCAGGATCTGACTTTCCTCTCACTCTGTTTATCAGTGACAGTCATAGATCAGACACCTGGATCAAGTGTTTCCAGATCCAGGTCTGCAGAACCTGGACACTAAAGTTCAGGTAAACTCAGTCATCAGTTGGGTCCTATTCACACAACAACAAAGTTTTTCCTTTGTGACCTTTGAACACATTGATGTGCAGTACCATGTCTGACCAGTAGGTGGTGATGTAACGCGATACTCCACCACTTCTGGGGCAGTGTCATCACAGCTTTCATATCGGCAGTTTCCACTGCGACGGTAAGGACAGCGTTTTCAAAAGATTGCGCTCTGGAACCAGATTTCAAAAGTTCACGTTTTCAGGCCAAACCACAACAAAGGATTACTCCTCTACACAAAAACTGTTGTTGTGTAAACAGGACCTGATGGTGCGTTCAAGTTACATCAGAGGCCTGAACTGGGAGTGACGTCTCCTGTGAGCCGATCACGTTCCTGGTGAGTAATCAGAAAAACATGGACGCTCACAGGAGGTCTTTGTTGTGTGAATCAGAACAGAGGAGGAGAACAGGAGCAGAAGCACCGAGGAGCAGCCATCTTGAATTCTTATGTCAGGGTTGGTGAAGTTGCTCCGACTTTCTGAGTTCGGAAATCCGACTTCAGGGGGTGTTCAGGTTCAAACTTCTGACTGGGAACTCGGAAATTCAGCCCCCCCCCTCATGTCCTACAAACCTGGTTCTACTCTGTTTGTTTTTAAAGTTCAACACTGGAGGAGATGATTTCTGTTCTGTTCTTTTCTTATTATTGACTTTTTGACACATTAAAACCAATAATCTGATAAACACTGTGTTAAATACATGGAATGTTCCTTTAAAACATTATGTTCTTTATTGTTAAACATCATCAGGCTCTTTTAAATCATATGAATAATATCTGACCATCATCAGCAGGAGACAGGCTGTGGCTTCATTAGAAACATTTAAACATTAAAAAGAGGAAAAGTAATTGTTTTCTTTTTTTTAAAGGAAGGAAATGATGTTGGAATGGTCCTTTAACCACCCAACCATCCAATCACAGGCTGCCATGTCACCACAGTCACTCATTAAAATAATAACCACAGAGCTGCTTCATAAAAACAGACCAAACATCATCAAACAGAAAAACGTTGTCATGTTGCCAAAAAGCAACAATAAGTGAGAAGATTAAACAGACGTCAGATCAGCGTCTGAACCTTCGACAGGTCTGAGATCAGTTTTTTCTTACAGTACAGGAACAGGAACAGCACCATCACATCCTTCAGCTTCTCTACATGTTCTTCATCACCATGTATACAGACCCCCACCTCAGGCCTTCCTCCTCCTCCTCATCCTCGGACAGAGATCTTGTTTTCCACAGCAGCCAGCATCGAGCACAGCCGAGAGTTCTCATTGGCTAGCAGCCTGGATGGCTCGTCGAACTCCACCACCTGGACCAATCACAGCAAAGGAAACTTTATTAACCTGAACTGGCAAAGTTTTAAACTTTCCATGGGAACTAACAGGAATAAACTGTAAATTAGCTAAACAGCAGGTTAGCCTGTAACAGGGAACTGAAAACTGAAAAACCTGTTGCAGCATAATGTTTGTTAAAACAACAGATTTAATATAAATTCAGTTTAATTTCTCCCCTATATTAATATATCTGATCTGTGATATTAAAGTTTAACCAGCAACAAAATACATCAACATCTGTTTATACAGCAGCTAGTTGCTAACTCAGAGATGCTAACTGTGAGCTAGCTAACAGCATTCCACTGACAGTATAAGAGGCTAACTGTCAGGGTGCTAGCTCAGCTGTGACGCTGTTTCTTCAGCCTTCTGTCAGTTTTCTGTTCAATCAAGACTGTAAGTTCTACTCAAGTAGGTGAAGCAGGTGAAGTAAATCAGCTCCTTTACCTGGACTAACTGATCAACTAACTGATCAGTGTGGTACAGTACCTGTCCCTGGTTGAGCACCATGATGCGGTCGGAGGCGAGGACAGTGTGGAGGCGGTGGGCGATGGTCAGGGTGGTGCAGTCCTGAAATGAGCTCCTGATGGTCTCCTGAATCAGAGTGTCCGTCTCAGCGTCCATGGCTGCTGTGGCCTCGTCCAGGATCAGGACCTGAGACCAGAACCACAACCATCAGACCACAGAACCTCAGGGGGGAGGAGGGGGGAGGTATTCACCTGTCTGTCTCTCACCTTGCACTGCCTCAGCAGAGCCCTGGCGACACACAGCAGCTGTCTCTCTCCCACAGAGAAGTTTTCTCCGTTTTCCACCACCTCCGACTCCAGCTTCAGGGGCAGCTGGGACACCTGACCGACAGACAGGAAGTCAGTGTGACAGGTGGGCGTATTTCATGTCCTGGCTCCACAAGGTGAATCCTGGGAAAATTGCTAAAATATGAGTTGTGTGGTCTGAGTTTGTACTCACACATTCCTTCATGTGACTCCTCTCCAGAGCGTCCCAGATCTGCTCCTCAGTGTACTGGTCAAAGGGATCCAGATTAAACCTGGAACACACAAACTCATCTCATCAAACGTTGCTGTTCATTCAGGAAATCGTTTCCTCCCTCTGAGCAGCTGATGGTCTCTCTCAGGTGTTCCTACCTGAGTGTCCCACTGAACAGGACCGGGTCCTGTGGGATGATTGACAACTTGCTGCGGAGGTCGGCCAGTCCGATGTCACTGATGTCGATGCCGTCGATGAGGATGGAGCCACCACAGCGCTCCACCAGCCGGAACAGGACCACCCCCAGAGACGACTTCCCTGCACAAAGGGAGACAGGTAGTCAGACAGAGACTCTTCTTCAAACACACCAGTGGAGACCCAGAACCCCGTCCTACCTGATCCGGTTCTGCCCACGATGCCAACCTTCTCTTTGGGCCTGATGGTGCAGGAGATCCTGTTCAGGACCAGGGGGAAGTTCTCCTGGTACCTCATCTCCACCTCCCTGAACACCAGCTCACCTTGTTGAGGCCAGTTGGCGGGAGGGGCCCGACCTTTGACCCGGGCCGGGGCCTCCTGGGACAGGGACTGAGACAAAGATCAACCTAATCAGGCATTTTGGATTTTAGAATACAGAGATAAAGGACCTTGATAAAATCCATCCAGTATGTGAGCTCTGCCAGAGGATGGTGATTGTACGTTAGCAAAGTGGAGAGTTGAACAAGAGGTCTTACGACTGACTGAAGACCAGTGTAACCAGCCTGTTCAAAGTACCTGGATGTAGTGATGGATCCTCTCCACAGAGGTGAAGCGAGCTTCAGTCTCAGAGGCCAAACGGACGGTGAACTGGAACAACCCTGTTAACTGAAGCAGGAACAGACACGTCAGTGTTGGAAAGTCTCTGTCTTACAGATAACCTAAGTCACCTTGGTGTACGTTACCTGTACGGCGTAGGATATGGCAAGGCCAGCGTAGGCAGGAGGAATCTGTCCGTGCATCAGGACCATCATCAGGGCCGTGATGCTGATCAGAGCCACACTGATGACGTCAAGACGAACCGCCAGCCATCGCATCGCACAGCTGAACAGGTAGAAAGGGGCCTGGTTCTGGTCCAGCAGAACCTGGTACCTGAAAACGATAACAGAGTCTAGTTGTGGTCTCAGGTTCTTAATCGTACCCCATTCCCTACTCTGCAGGTTTAGTTGTCCCAACCCTGACCTGTTGAGGAAGTCCTGGCCCCTGCCATAGGCCTGAAGCGTGGCCAGGCCCTGGATGCTGGAGGTGATGTGGGACATGAAGGGCGACATTGTCATGTTGTCCAGACGCTTCAGCTCCCGAATGAAGACCCTGGAAACGCTGTGAAGTGCTGCAAACAGTAAAACCAGAGGACCCACAGCCACCAGGAACCATGGGAAAACACAGCTGATGACGCCCAGACAGAAGAAGACCAGGATCACGTTCTGGATGAACATCTCCGCCTGGAAGGGCAGGCGGGTGTCGACTGGAGGGAAAAACATAAGAAGTTAGAGAAGTTTCCAGAAGGCTTGATGACTCGGTCGGGTGCTGAACAGGATCTGGAACAGTGGTATAGTCCCGTCTCTTACCTTCATCCATGTCCTTGGAGAAGCGGTTGAGGATTCGTCCTGTGGGCGTCATATCAAAGAACTTCATGGGGCAGCGGAGGATCTTGTGGAAGAGTTCGTCATGCAGCTTGGAGGAGGCTTGCAAAGTTCCCTGCAAAGAGACGACCAGAGGAAGACTCAACACCACAGAGAAAATCAAAGGTTTGACCTGATGTGGAACAGGAAACTCATGGTCGCTGAAACTGAGTGTTTGAAAGATAAAAACGTAAAAACATCCAACAAACTGAGCCTATATCTGCTCAGCATGGTGGATGAGTTGGCAGAATTAGAGTTTTCTGGATATACATGCATATACATAGAACTGACAATGTTGAGGAATGGCCATGTAAGGGGAATGTTACATTTTATGTGCCAATTGGGTCTACGTTCAGGTCTGACATTTGTCAGCTCTGCATGGGTCCAGGTCCCAACTAGTCTGGTTTGGTTCTGGGTCCTCTGGGACCTGTCAAGACCTGTACACTGGACTATACGGTGTCCTGACCTTGACGAAGGCGATGCCTCTGATGAGTTTGAAGAGCAGCATGACTCCCATGGAGGAGGCATAGACGGCAGCGTAGTGTTGCATCAAGGGATTGTCCTTCATGCTGACGCTCACCGCTGAGCTGTTTCCTTGGGTTACCGTGGTGTTCTGGAAAAACCAGGACAGAAAGAGGAGTCAGGAGGAGGATGTAAGGAGCTAGGGGGAGGTGATGAGGAGGCGCAGAGGAGCAGAGTCTCACCCCGCTGCCCTGGTTGATCCAGTAGCTGAGCCACCACTGACAGAAGGCGGAGCTCCCCACGTTGAAAACGAACAGGACCAGGATCAGCAGGCAGGAGGCGGAGCCACCACACGCCGCCATGTAGAGTTGAAACACAGGCCAGGCCACGCCCCCGCACTGCTGTTCTTCCCCTTTAATGTCACATGACCAAACACAGTAAAAACACAGTAGAAACAAGTAGAATACAGCAGAAGTGTAGCAGCAGTCCGTCTTACTGTTGTCCTTGATGACCTGAGCGTTCTTCTTCACTGATCCTGGTTTACTGTCGGCGGGTTTCCTCTGAGAACCACCGCTTTTCCTGCTGGGAGCCTGGAACAGACAGACAGGTAGACAGACAGGTAAAGAGAGAGACAGGTAGACAGTCAGACAGGTAGACAGACAGGTAAAGAGAGAGACAGGTAAAGAGAGAGACAGGTAGACAGTCAGACAGGTAGACAGACAGGTAAAGAGACAGACAGGTACCTCTATGTACGGAGCGTCTCCCAGCTGGAAGTGGTTGAACATGGCGGCATAGTCTCCGTTCAGTTTCATCAGGTTGTCATGGTTACCCTGCTCCACTATACTCCCCTCCCTCATCAGGATGACGTCATCACAGTCCACCAGGTACTGCACACAGACACACAGGTTATCTCCACGGTAACCACCTGCAGTGGATCGCCCCCGTCAGGAGGAGGTTTACCTGCAGCTGGTGGGTGACGAACACGACGGTCTTGTGGTGGAGCTGCCTCTTGATGGCGCTGTGGAAGACGTGGTTGGCCACGTGGGCATCGAGGGCGCTGAGCGGGTCGTCCAGGATGTAAACGTCCCGGTCGCTGTAAAGGGCGCGGGCCAGACTGATTCGCTGGCGCTGCCCTCCACTCAGGTTGGCTCCACGTTCCCCGATCTGATTGGATGGAAACACAAATGTCGTCAGACAGATGACATGTTCACGCCACGTAGCAACAGATTAAACATGGAAATAGGAAGTGTCACCTCTGTGAGGTCGGCGTTGGGCAGCAGAGCGAGGTCCGGGCGGAGACAGCAGGCGCTCAGCACAGACTGATACCTGCACAGATGGACAGAGGAGTCAGTTAGTCTGCCAAGACCAGGACCTGGTCCACACCTATGGTATAGGTGTCTCCTCTCACCTGTCCTCCTGGTACTCCAGTCCAAACAGGATGTTGTCTCTCAGCGTTGCATTCAGGATCCAGGCCTGCTGAGCCACGTAGGCCAGCCGTCCTCTGACAGCCAGACTGCCCTCCAATACGGTCATCTGTCAATACACCGATCAATAATCAATACCTTTAATCCCACTACAGGTATCAGTGATATATGAGCAGAACGTCACCTGTCCTAAGATGGCGGAGATCAGGGAGGTTTTCCCGCTGCCGACACTTCCACAGACACCGAGCAGCTTCCCCTGAACAGACACAGGTGTTGGTGATGTATGAACTCAGGTAACTCAGGTAACTCAGGTAACTCAGGTGTTCCTGTGTTGGTCTCTGAATCGTGGTTTTACCTGTCGGACGCTCAGGTTGATGCAGTGCAGGGTGCTCTGAAGACGAGGAGGGGCAGGAGAGGCAGACAGGAGGGGAGGACAGGTCTCCTCCTCTCCCTCCTCCCCCTCCTCTTCCTCTGGGCTTGAGGCTCCTCCTCCTCCTCTCAGCAGGGAGCCCGTCACCTCCTCCTGCTCCTCGTCCTCGTCCTCCTGCTGTGCAGAGACAGCTGTTCTGTCTCTGCACCTGGAGATCATCACACAGGTGAAACCTCCTCTGATTGGTCTGTGACATGCTGATTTCATCCTGGTTTAAGAGCTAACAATAATTCATCACCAGAGGAACCAGTAGTTAGCATGACCTTACCTGACCTGACCTGACCTGGTCTGACCTGGTCTGACCTGGTCAGTCTGTATAACTTACAAAACATGTCGGCCATTTTGAAGTGTTTCTCATTAGTTCGTCCATGTTCAGATTTCTGAATCATTGGACCTGATACAAAAACAGTCAGAAACAGTCCACAGGTGTGGTTGAAGTCAGTATACCTGTGTCGGAGTCTGGAGGCGGTCTGCACACATGGACTGGGCTGAGTGCTCTGTCCGCCCCCCTCCCATGCCAGACTGACATCACACATCTCCACGGCAACCTGAGGATCGGCAGGTAATGCTCGGACGCTGTCGACCTCCGGCAGCAGGAAAAGACTCTGCAGAGACAGAGATAGACCAGGTCAACCTGGACCAGAGGACACACTGAGAGCCTTGGATAAACATGGAGACAGGTACGTGTTTGTGTTTGTGTTTGTGTTTGTGCGACACCTTGAATCTCTCCATGGCCACTGAAGCTTCAGACAGAGACTTGACAGAGAATGGCGTGACCTTCAGGGCAAAGGTCATGGCGTTAAACACCGTCACCACAGTGAAGGCCTGAAGGAGGAGAAAATGTTAGCTCACTGCAACTTGGTCGACTCCTGACACAACCCCTAACAGTTAGCTGTAGCCTCCCACAGTGCTAACAGTTAGTTACAACTTGCTACAGTGCTAACAGTTAGCTGTAGCCTCCCACAGTGCTAACAGTTAGCTGTAGCCTTCTGTAAAGCTAACAGTTAGCTGCAAACGGCTGCAGATATAAAGAAAGAACTGTAGCAAAGCTAGCCAGTTAGCTGCTACCTTGATAATGCTAGCAGGTATAAAAATAGGTTAGCATTAGCAATAAGTTAACATGTTTTCTGTAGCTACATGAAAAACACATGACCAGCGATGACAGCACCAACATGGGACAAATGTGTTCTGAGCGTGGTACCTGAGCAGCTGTCAGGTCGTATCCTAGCAACATGTGGGTGGAGAATGTTGCCACGCTGGCGATGACGACGACGATGGGAGCCACGCCCACCGTGATGCTCTGGAAGTAACCTGTGAGCTCAAGGATCCTACGCTCCTCCTCACGGATACCTGAGGGAGAACACAGGGGTCATCAGCACTGTGCACCTGCATACCACGGCAACAGGCCCAC
The DNA here is from genome assembly GCF_001640805.2 of Lates calcarifer. NCBI lineage: Eukaryota > Metazoa > Chordata > Actinopteri > Centropomidae > Lates > Lates calcarifer. Next base: position 231,928 of record NC_066853.1, read on the forward strand.
CAGGTGAGCAGGGGTCAGGTGAATACGTACGGCTGACGTCCTGCTGAGAAGGCTTTGACCCAGGCGTACATCTTGATGAACTTGATGTAGCTGAGGATCTCGTTCATCTTCTGGACTCGTCTGTCGGTCACAGCCACGCCCTTCCTCCTGAAGTACGCCGTCAGTCTGGAGCTGAACATCTGATCGGAAAATCACGATCAATCAACCTGATCAGGAAGAGGAGGAAGAGGAGGAGGAGGAGGTACTGACCATGGTCGGGTAGAACAGGATGAACACAGCTGATCCCAGCAGAGACGTCGGCCCCAGGATGAGGAGGTTGTAGGCGACGCCAAGGACAGCCACCAGGGGGCCCCCTGCTAACAGACTGCCCACTGCTGCAGCCTCGAACATCCTCTGACCGTCACTGGAGCACATGTTCACCAGCTGAGGGGGGGGGGTGGGGGGGTGGGGTACAGGTTAAATCTCAGTGTCTGACTGTGGTCGTGTCAATAAAGTTTTTGCATTTAAAGACTTGGAGGACCTGGCCCATGGACTTGTCCCTAACGCTGCGGAGGCGGAGGATCTTGTCGAAGGCCAGACTGAGGATGGCTCCCCTCAGTCTGGACCCGGTCCTGTAGTTCAGGGCCCAGGTCAGAGCCAGAGACCAGGACCGGATCAGCTCAGTGGTGAGGAGACCCAGCACCAGCAGCAGACCGTAGCCCAGGTCTGACTGCTCCTGCTGGGTGTACTCCAGGAGACGCTTCACCACGAAGGCCTGGAGGAGGAGGAGGGACAGGATGTTACTACTGGGACTGAGGAGACTGGTTTCCCTGGTTGTACTGGTCGAACAGGTTCCCCTGGTCCTGGTCTGGACTCACCGGTCCACTGAATCCAGCAAGCTGTGTGACAGTCAAACAGAGGATGGAGAGGAGGAGACGAGTCCGACAGAAAAACCAGACCACCGAGCACAGAGACGCCTCGCTGCCCTTTGACCTCTGCTCCTTCTCCCACAGGGACGCCAACCTGAGGACCATAGCAGTAATCCTGAAGTACAGCATTAAAATATTCAGACATATTTTGAATCATTAGCCCCGCCCACCTCAGGCTGTTGTCATGGCAACCCTCCCTGTGTGACACAGGCCAGATGTCGTCCAATAGAAGTTGTCCTTTCCTGTGGGCGTGCACGGCCAGAGGAGTCAGCCAATGAAACGTCATGAAGGAGAAGAGACCTGCGCTGTCGACGGGGTGATCACACCTGAGGAGACACACACACCTGAGCTGTGTGTCCTCAGTGTGTGTGTGTGTGTGTGTGTGTGTGTGTGTGTGTGTCTTACCTGTCGTTCTCTCTACCTGCTTTGCTCGGCTGTTCCTCTTTAGCGCCGCCCTCCTCCAGCTCTTTACCATGGCAACCAGCTGATCTGTCTTCACACACACCCAACGCACCCTGACACACACACACACACACACACACACACACACACACACTCATCATGTTAACACCTGGAAGAACTCCACAGGTAAATCAAGTGTGAGCAGACTCCAGCTCCCATGATGCATCTGATCCACCTTCACTTCAGTCTGGATTTGACCCTCAGTTAGAGTTTAATGTCTGACTGAGTTAAAGGAACTGAACCATCACATTAAGCTAGTTAGCTTTAGCTAAGCTAGTTAGCATAAGCTTCAATGCTACTTTATTTTCATTATGTAGGAAAAGAAACTGAAGAACTTCATCAGAGTGGGTCAGAGTCTGATCTGGAATCACAATCTGGTTTGTTTGTGTTCAGAACGATGTCACTGGAGACACAACTTCTTCCTGCCCATCTGTCTGAAGAGACTCATTACTTCTCTAAAATATGTCTCATGCCAACCCTCCACTAACTCTAAATACTGAGCTAACACTGGGCTAACACTGGGCTAACACTGAGCTAACACAGAGCTAACACTGGGCTAACACTGGGCTAACACTGGGCTGACAAAGAGCTAACACTGAGCTAACACTGGGCTAACACTGAGCTAATACAGAGCTAACACTGGGCTAACACGTCACCAGTTTCACAGGCTGAGCAGAAGCTAACCACAGCTAGCTAACACGCAGTTACTCAGAATAAATCTGATGTTTGTATTGTTAGCATCATTAACATCATATTCCATCATTAATGAGTCAGAGAATAAAACAGTTGTTGTTTATGAGATCAGATCAGTTTGGACCAAAGCTTAAACCCAGTGTGATCATCCTGTGTCTCAGGTGGATCAGATCAGGTTCAGTTCTGAGCATGTGCAGACCGGGCTTCCTGGTACCGATCAGACACAAACAGTGACTGAGCTTTAGCATCAATGTTAGCTTTAGCATTGGCAGCAGCTAGCTCACAGCTTCTCTCCAACAAACAGAGCGGTGACATCACTGTGTTGATAAGCTCACTCAGATCAAAGTGAAAATAAAAACAGCTGATCATTATTTATCAGTTGATTGATTAATTGATGAAATGATCTGCACTCAGAGAATAGCTGTTTGGTTTCCATGGTGACCAATATGTAAATATGATCAAACACACACAGCTGCACAGGAAGTGACTCCTGATGACTGTCTCCATGGCAACAGCAGCCAAGGCTGGTGGGTAGTGTAGTGTTTCACACACACACACACACAGACACACACACACACACACACACACACACACACACACACACACTGCTCTGTCTCTGTGAAGATCCCTGTAAACTGACTGTGTGTGTGTGTGTGTGTGTGTGTGTGTCCTCCTTACTACTGAGCATGTGCAGAGCTCACGTTCCCTGCCTGATGCTCTCACACTCATCACATCCATTCACACAGCCTCAGCCAATCAGAGGCCTCACAGCCCCTCTGCCTCGGCCAATCAGACGGCCAGATTCCCCTCAGCATCAGCAGACGGCGGGGCTTCATTATGTAAACAAAGGAGTGATGAGAGGAGGAAGATGAAGCTGTGACCTTTGATCCACATCCATCAGCTCACATCTACTGTCCCTTAATTTACATCTACTGTCTCTACTGTCTCTACTGTCTCTACTGTCGCTCTGTTCCTCTCTGTTGAATGTTTTTTTATTATTTATCTCATCGTTTATTTTTCTGAATCTTTTCTTCCTCTTCTCTCTGTGCTTTTATTTTGAAATCTGATGTCTCCTCCTCATAATAATAAAAACAATAAAATCTGATTCTACTGTTCTGTCTGTAGGATCAAACATGGTGGATGTTTCCCAGTCCTGGACCTGGTCCTGGACCAGCTCTCACCTGGACATCCTGGTGCAGTGGGACCTCTGACCCCGGCTCGCTCCGTCCAAAGTCATGTTCTCTCATCTTCTATCAGACCACATGGAGCAGTGACCTTTGACCCCCGTCACTCAAAGTCTGGACAGGAACAGAGACCTGGTACCAGGTCTCTGGACTCTGGACTCTGTGCTGGAGAAAAAACAGGAAGATAACCCAGAGTCAGAGTCAGCTGAGTCATGTGACCACATCACTAACACCTGGACCTGGAGGAGGAGGTCTGACCCTAACCCATCATCAGACCAGAACCAGGACCTCATGTAGGACTATAATAGAATAAAAGAACCTTCCAGAATAAGAGACTAACTCAGACCGAGGCTCTTTCACAATAAAAGCTCGCACTGTTATAAAACAAAGTGTCCTCGCGCGCTGAGCATCACACAGGAAATCACGGTCAGAGATCAGCGGCAGGTCGGAGATCCGCTCACCTGTCCGCGTGCCTCACCTGTCTGTGTCTCCGTGTGTCCTCGCGCTGTCCTCCTTCAGGTCCGCAGTTCTCGGTAAACAGCTCCTCTGAAGCTCCGACTCTCAGCAGCAGCAGCAGCAGCTAAGGCGGCGCGGGGCATCATGGGAGCTGGAGTTCTGCTGTGACATCAGCCCCCCCCCCGATGACGTCAGTGCTGACGCATGTATAGAAGTTTCTTCAGCCCTCAGTTCAGTCTGTCAGGCTGCAGCAGCTGACTGCAGGACAGGACGCAGAGGGGTCAGAGGTCATATCACCTGAACATCAGGAGTAAACCTGCAGGTGTGAAGGTCACATGACCTGACCTCAGCTGCTCCTGGATCTGGATCTGAACAGATCTGGTCCCAGACCTGGTCCAGGTCTCCTTCAGCAGAGGAGACACTGGAGCTTCTTTACCACAGGACAGGATGATGTCCCATGATTCTTTGCAGCTGCAGAGTTTAAAGTGACAGGACAGAGCTGCTTCTTCTTCACCATCTGTTTCCTTCATGTTCTTTATTTCCTGTTTGTCTCTGGTATAAACAAAGTTTTAAACTGTTGAAACCAGATTGAACCTTCAGACCTGAGGATCTGACCTTTGACCTGGACACTGTCTGAGGGTCTTGATCCACATCAACAGGTTTCTTCAGCTCTTTGACTTTTTCTTCTTCCTTTTTTACTTTTGAAAATATTTTTCACTTCAAATCAAAGCATTTGTTTTCAGCTGATTCAGTTTGAATCATTGAACAGTTTCTCTGCTTTGACCTTTGACCTCAGATGTTTCCCTCAGAGATGTGAGGTCAGCATCTGACGGACGGAAAATTCTGGTTCTGACCCAGATGACCACATGCAGGACCCAGATCAGGACTCGTTTCCTGTCAGACTGGACTCATGCTGCCCCCTGCTGGACAGACTGATGAAGGTCATGGTTAAAGAGACCTGGACTCACTGAGACCTGAACCAGGACCTGACTTTAAAACCCTCCGAGTCTTCTTTGATCTGGACTCTGTGGTCTGGTCTCTGTTACTTTTTACAGTGTAATGTGAGGTTGTGATGGATTAAATCATCACTGATCAATCGATCAATGGATCAATGAGCTGATCAGCTACAGGTACATGAACAATAAAGACTCGTGGACTCAGAGGTTCGGGTCTGAACCAAATCATTTTATTGTTTCTGTACAAACATCGACATCAGAGACGACGAGTCCTCGTCACACTCGAGACGGATACAGCATCTGAAACACAGGAAGTCCCCGTCACACACCGCCACAATAAAAGCATGATCTGTAACATCAGATCTGAGGGGATCGGATCCAGATCAGGACTCACCACTCTGATCCGGTGTCCGATGGCCTTGGCGGGCAGGTTGCTGCTGAACTTGGCTCGGACCATCCCGCTGTTCCCATGAGCCCGGGTCACCTTCCCCCAGATCACTCTGGTCTTATTGGGCTTCCCCCCGGGGGTCACTGTGTTCCTGTGGGGGGGCAGAGAGAGAGGGGGGGGTCATTTATACACACAGTTACTGTTACTATGGTTACCATCACCTCCTGGTTCAACACGCTTCTGTCATGTGGTGGGCGAGTCAACCAATCAGCAGAGAGGTGGAAATAAACAGTGAATCAGATGCTGAGGTCAGACCAATCAGATATCGATCAGATATTGATCAGACTGATCGGATTATAAACGTCTGAACACTGACATTAACTGAGGCTGTGATCTTTAATCTGCTTCAACTGATTCAAAATCAGTTTCAGAGAGAGAGAGAGAGAGAGAGAGAGAGAGAGAGAGAGAGAGAGAGAGAGGGGATGTGCTGTTGTTATGGTAACAACAATCCTATACTCTATATTCAATTCAATTCAATTTTATTTATATAGCGCCATATCACAACAACAGTCATCTCAAGGCACTTTTCATATAGAGCAGGTCTAGACGTACTCTTTAAGACAGGTATTTACAGAGAGAGACCCAACAGATCCACCATGAGCAGCACTAGGAGACAGTGGAGAGGAAAACTTCCTTTAAGAGGCAGAAACCTCGAGCAGAACCAGATATTCAGCTGAAACCTTGTTCTGATGTTCATGTGACTGTGGTGCGTTCAGGGTCAGAGCTTCAGACAGAGAAACCAGACTCAGGATTTTAGAGTTAAGAGTTCAACCTTCAGATCAGCTGCGTCTCACAGACGACCCAGAACCCTGAACATCCACCTGCTCCATCAACGCTGCAGCTGACAGAACGCTCAGCTAGCGTTAGCTCGTTAGCTGGTGAATCATTATCGCAAATTACCATGAAATATTGTGATGTTATGTTTAAGGCTAAATCACCCACAGCTAATCTGAGTTACAGGTGAGGTTCAGGTGAGGCGTCTTACTTCTTGGCCTTGTAGACGTAGGCGCAGCGTTTGCCCAGGTAGAAGTCGACCTCGTCGCGGGTGTAGCAGCCCTCCAGCTTCAGCAGAGCCGTGTGTTCACGCTGGTTCCTCAGGCCACGTTTGTAGCCAGTGAAGATGGCCTTACTCCACAGTCTGGAGGAATCAGAGGTCAGGGGTCAGGTACCTGTCTGAGCCCACAGGTGAGCTGAGCATTCACAGGTGAGTCAGTGTTAGAGGTCTTACCTTCCAGGCATCGTCGAGTCGTCTGATTAATTCACCTGGAAAATAAAAAAACAAAAACATTAACGACAGGAAACAGAGTCATGTGACCACCTGACTGACCGCACACCTGTAGGCGAGTCACAGGTAAACACTGATCTGACAGATCTGAACCTAGACACAACTGGATACTGACAACAACAAAACCTGAATCAGATCCAGACCAGGACAAAACTCAACAGGTCACACCTGAGAACACCTGTCTACAGGTACAGTCCTCAGCGACGTGGCTTCATTTGGACACAAAGACGTCTGATGACTGACTTCACAGCAACACCTGGAAACACCTGAGCTGCAGCAACAGTCACAGTCTGGACTCAGCTCACAGGTGAAGGAGTCACAGACACCTGACTCGGTCTGGACCTGGACCACAGACCCAGTCTGGAGGGTTTAAGTGAACAGGAAGTGATACAGACCTGATGTTCACTTCCTGCTACAGACTGATCAGGGCCTCCACCTGTTCTCTGATGTATTATTGATCAGATCGATCACAGATGTTATTGATCTGACAGAACATGATGGTCTACAGGTCCTGGTTTAACACCTGTCCAGACTCGTCAGACTTCAAGTAACTGACTCGGGCTCGGAGAACCGGTTCTGACGTCACTGTTAACGTGTCCCACTGAGCTGCAGCTCGGTCCGATCACTGCAGCCTGAACCGGGTCCAGGATCAGACTCTCACCGGAGACCTGCACCCGCTCCTCGGTGTGTTCTAATGCTAACATGCTAACTGCTAACACTAACATAAACACTAGACAAACGGAGGAGCCCCGGTGACACACTGACACCGGGAAGACCGGATCGAACCATCGTCCTTATCTGAACCTGTCCCCGGGCTCCGGTCCGCAAGGACCCGGGACATGGAGCTGAGTCCACCCCGGACTACAGCTCCTCAGCCCGGACTCCTCCCGGCTCCGTTAGCCGCTATTAGCTCAATCCACACCCAATCTCCGCCATCACGCGGCCAGCACAGACCGCGCGCGGCCGGTGAGCGCAGGACACGGTGTCCGTTTCCCGCCGCTGGAGATCGGTGAGAAAAACAAAGACGATTAAAGATTAAAAGAGAAATTAGAGTCCGACATGTTGGAGCTCTTACCTTCACTACGGGGAAGATGGAGGGAAAGACCGGCCCAGAGGCATGCTGGGTAATTATCACTCCGAGAGGTGTCCGCGGAGTTGCCTGATCAAAAACAGTCATTTCACTTTTACCTTTAAATAATCTCACGTTGTTTTGACTGAAAATCACGTTTTAGTTTTTATTCAGACTTTATTCCATTTATTAAACGAATTGATCGGATTTATTAACCATTATTATCATTATCAACAGCTTTTATTGAGTTAAAGGCGCAGCCCGCAGCGCTCAGCTGCTCCATATCAACCTCCATATAAAAATGATACATCTTTAGTTACATTTGTTTCATTTTTCTCTGTAATTCTAATATAATTATTATTATAATTATTATTACTATCAGTTTTATTCAGGTGTGACTTAAATTTAGTTTAGTTTCAGTTTATTTTAGACTAATGTTGAATAAAAAGTTTAAAAGTTAACATTATATCTTGTGTTGAACTTTAATAAAACACAACATGTTAGAATGTTTTATATCAGAGACTTTTATTATTTTATATATTATAATTTTTTATGATTTAATTCTTTATTATTTATAACACACTACATAACATCAACATAGAGATAAACAGACAGCAGGAGGCGCTCATGTTTTCTAGGTCACAGAAATTCTTATTTAAATATACAACATGTCTTTAACGCCACTTTAATCTGCTCTGTCACACATTGTTTGATTAGTGAGAAACAAAATGTAAATGTTTCCTACTGTTAAACCAGTTTATCTTTTTAAGTTGCAGGATGATTGATCATGAACCTCCTGAGTCCTCAGAGTTGCTTCTGTCTCAGCTTTAATGACTCCTGCTGTTTTATCAGTGTTAAACCTAAACCAGGTCTCTGAACAGGAAGACAGACAGACAGATTGTTGGAGGTTTCTCATTGTCTCAGTGAAATGATGAAGAAACATCAGATGTGAGCGACTGATGTTACTGAGCAGAAAACACATTTCAACCAGAAACTCTGATCAGGTTTGTTCCTCTGAGACGCCATCTTGTTTTCACTGTTGTTGTGATTTTGTTAAAACTAGATAACAAGGACAACAGGTCTGAGTTTAGTAACATGAAGTGTTATGTCCCTGTAAGAGGACACATCAGTTTATTTTGATCCTGTTCTGATTCTAAGGTGAACCAGGAGGTGGCGGCGTAACAAACAGACTCATCAGTGTAATCACTGCTTACTAACAGACTGTGGATCCAGCTCTGACTGGACCTGGACCTGTTGGACCGACACCAGTGAGACAAGTCAAATTAAAATATTTATTTAATGCACTTTAAACTCAACTCTTCATACAGCTGTGTTCAAATCTTTTATACAGTTTGTCAGAAAAAATAAAACTGAGTGAAAAAATGTAAAACTTAAAAACTGTGTCTTTGTCCTCCTTTAAAAAACGGTGGAATGTCCTTTAAATCCACAACAACCCCCCCGTCACATGACCCATCACCACCGTCACATGACCCGTCACCGCCGCAGGAGAAACACATGAAGAAGAAAAACAGAAAACTGTACAAAGTTGAAAACCACCTGCTCACCTGTCCGTCAGGACAGAGACACGGGATTGGACAGCACACCTGTCGCAGCACCAGGAGGCTGCAGTCCTGAGTCCAGGCTCACAGGAAGTTCACATCACTACAGACCTCATCCTGTTCCCTCTGAGCTCAGGTGAAGTCTACAGCCTCTGATTGGTGGAGAGCTCTTGAGGGGGGCGGGGCCAAGCCTGGGAGAAATGATCTGAGTTTGGTCCCAGTGTTTCAGGCTGAAACTGAAGGTCTGATGCTGCGTTCAGGGGAAACAGGGACAAACTGAAACTCTTGTCCCACGTTGCCCGAACGCAGCACGAGCTCAGAAAAACAAAACAAAACAAAAAAAAAAATGAAAGAGTGAAGTCGTTCTCTCCTCTGTCCAGTCAGCGGAGTTCAGACTGTTTCACACGTTACTGATCAATTATTGATCAGATATAGACTCAGATACTGATCAGAGGAAGGAAACAGGTAAACACAGAACCAGGAAGTGTCTGTAAACATGATCCAGCACAGAATTTATTTTCTAACATGATCGTTTCCTCAGGTTTTAACTGTAAACTCAGGTGTGTTATGTGACTCCACGGCCGTGACAGGAAGAGACCACTCCACGTGTTTTTGGATGAACTGCTCCCTTAAAACCAGCAGAGCAGGATGCTGTGACATCACTGATGGGCGTGGTCACAGGTGACGCACTTAAAACTGTTTCTCTTCATTTGACTGTCTGTCTGAGCGTCCATGATGCTCTGTGTGTCGTCATGGCAACACAGATGTTTCAGCCTCATATGTATGTATGTATGTATATATATATATATATATATAATATATATATATATATATATATATATATATACCACACACACACACACACATATGTGTGTGTGTGTGTGTATATATATTTACAGGATATATTTGTACACATACATCTGATGAAGAAAAGAGAGTGACTGCAGACTGAACCTGGACTCGTCCTCACAGTGTTTTAGTGTCAGGTCAGGAGGATCCAAGTCACCTGTTCAACATGAAAACTGTCCCAGCATGCAACACAAACACGAGGAGGACGAGGTGAGGAGACAACGTCACCACCTGATCAACCTCGACCAATCACATCAGGACTGATACAGTTCAGGTAAAATCTGAGGTGACTATCGTATTTATCAGAGTCTGATCCAGTCAGTGAACAGGTTATTGATGAAGGTCCTGATCACGTGGACAATCGATCAGGAGGTGACAGAGTCTCGAACAGCTGCTAACATCTGTCCAACCTGAAACTACAAACCTCCGTCAGAGCTCAGAAAGGTACAAAATAAAAACAGTAAAATATCAACGACAGGGTGCAAAGTAAAAACAAAGACGTCCGTCTGTTGTGGACGCTGACGAGCCTCCGAGTCAGGGCTCAGGGTTTAACGTCCGTCAGATCGACCTCAAACCAGAAAGACTGAGGAAATAACTAATTTCTGCCTCGTTAAACGTTAAAAAATGATAAAGTCTGAATGAGATGGAGACGAAAAACAGAGCTGAAGACTCAACCAATTACAGCAACATGGTAGCTAGCATTAGCACTGAGCTACAATAGCTTCAAACCTCTCTGAAGTCATTTAATGTTGGCTAATGCCTAATTATTGTTAGCTACTTTATAGCTAACCTTAGTGTCAGCTAGACAGTTAACAGTTTCTAACAGCTAACAGTCTCAGCTAACTACTGTACGTCTATTCTCTATCTTTATCTTTAATCTGCAGCGTTAGTGAAATCTACAAACTGACTTTATCCATATTAACCAGTGTTAGCATGATGCCACATTAGCCTCATACCAAGAGAATGTTAGAATTTTAAATATGAGATGTAAACTTAAGTAATTATGGACTGACTAGACTCATAATGGTAACTAACATTAGCAGTGAAAGTTTTCAAACCAACTAATGTTTTTTTGCTATCAGTACTTTTATCTATGTTAGCTAGCAGTTACTAGCTTAATCAATCTAAACTACCATTAGACGTCAGGTACATAAGCTTCAACTTCAAACTAATGTTAGCTATGTTTACAGCTAGCTGTTTTAGCTTAACCTCTAAACCAACTGGACTCATTATAAATTCAAATTAGCAGTGTGCAACCAGCTACTGTTTTATGTTGACTGCTGTTAGCATTTAGCTGCGTGTGCATAAAGAATCTTCATTACCACTGCTGCAATCAACTCCAACAGTAGATAAATGTTAGCTAGCTGTGTTAGCGTCAGTTCCAAACCAACTAAAATGGTGTTGGCTATTCTTAGCAGCGAGCTACATTAGTGTCATTTTTAAACTAACAAATGTGCATCTACGTTAGCTATAGTTAGCGATTGGCATTTAGCTTCATTAGCTTCATGTGCAAACTCACTTAGTCAGGGTTTATTTATGGAGACAGTTCATTAGTGAAATGTTTGGTGATTTGGTTTTGGGTGTGGATAAGTCGAAGTTATAGTTTTGTTTTGTCAAAGTCTTAAGACCACGTTGGAAACGTGTTCTCTCACCTCATTCCTCTATAGAACCATAAATATTTAAGTTAAATAAAATTAAATGATCAGTATTGTCAGATAGAAATAGCAGAAAAATAAAAACCTCCACATTGGTCTGTAACAGTGTTAAAATGACTGGCAGCTCAGCCAATCACAATGTAAGAAAAAAACAAATAAAAAACAAGACTGTAAATGAGATCTAATATCACCTGTAAGAAGGTGATTTAATTTTCAACCAGACCCAGAAGAGTCAGTTAATGTTGATGCTAACAGTTAGCATTAATTTGTTTGTTCGTCTAAACACTCACCCATGTCTCTGAGACTTTCATTTATTTAAAGTTTGATCATTCTGAGATAAAAACTGAGCTAGCGTCACTGTGATTTTGTTGTTCAGCTCTGTTCACGTCTCCATCAGACGCCAACCTCATGTTCTCGAGGTTTTTATCTAAAACTTGTACGGTTGTTGGTTTCCTGAGGCTGACTGAGCACGTGTGGTGGTGGTGTTAGCGTTGTCTACATGGTGACGGAGGGTCCAGGTGTGGTTGATGATGATGATGATGTGGCGGTTGTTGTGGTGATGGGGTGTCGGGGCGGGGCCAGGTCGAGCAGGGCGCTGACGGTTCCGGCCACTTGGGGGAGCCCTCGCTCTTCGAGGATGTGAAGAGGAAGACACAACTGACTCTACAGACACCACAGAAGAAGACAAACAGGTGGGGAAAAAGAAAACACAACAGAGAGGGGGGGTCAACGGATGGTAAATTAAATGAATGGATAAAATAACTGTAACCATGGCAACGAAGGATAAAACAGGAGCAACATCAACTTAAAATGATAAAAAAATAATGAGAACTGATGGAGGAAAGAAAAGGTGAGAAACAGATAAAGTTCAGTCTGGACAAGAAGAAAGAATCAATATCAGCTTTTCCAGATATTTCAATAGCATATCATGGTCTTCATCAGCAAACCAAGTGCTAGCTGTCAAAATACACAACTATTTTTATGATGTGACCAACCAAGACTCTAAAGTCGAAAGTTAAAAGTTTAAGTTGGATCTGATTGGTCAGAGAAGGGAGATCATGTGATCAGGACCTGATCATGTGACTACAGTCTGATTATTACTGAGGGACTAAACTACCAAAATAAAACCAGTTATAAAAACATTCCAGGTGTTAAAGAGACACAGTTGAGTCACGATGCTTTAGTTGATTTTATTAACGGGGTTCAAAGGGAAAATCATTCTCCAGTCATACAGTCCGTTAAAAAACACTCCAACACATCATCATCCTCACTCTTCATCTCCTATAAAAAACAAGCGCCATCAGGACTAAAGTCAAGTTTTAATATTTTTCTTTCATTTCCAACCTCTGGCTTTCTATTCCTAACAACAATGAAGCTGGACCCAGTAAAACCAGTTCAGGGCTGAATTACAGCTGATCATATTTAGTGGTTTGAAGGACAACATCCGAGTCCAAGTCCCAGAGGACACTCAGAGTCCCTCTCCACTGCAGGAACTGAAACCTGGTTCTTCTCAGAACCTTCTGAGTTCTTCTAGTGTTTCTGCTGGTTTAGAAATACATTTGATCAGACCATGAATAAAAATGATGACGTACTGAAGGTCTCGGATCACTGGACTTGGTGTTCTCTCAAAGTCTGGTTCCCTATTGGTTTGAGTTGAGCCTTTGTCAGGAAACAGGTCACACTGGAGGTATGGTTTCTTGTTAAACCTCATGGTTATACATATATTATATAGTTACCGACATAAAGAGTGGAGTCTGAGTTTTAAGAGTCTGACTTGTATCCCACAATATGGCTTCCCTAAACCGAAATACTTCAGGGATCAGGGTTATTACATGGTTTCTTTCCTCTTGTCTCAACACCAGGTGAAGTGGGCTCTCTAACCCTGAACTCAACTAACCATCTGTGCAGCGCTTCATCAAGACCAAACCAAAGTTCTACCCAAAACGCTGGAGAGTAAACCACAGAACTCAAACAGGAAACAGACTTAAACACAAGACTGACTGACTCAAAACAACCTCCAGTACAATCCAGTCATTTCCTTTGTTTTTTACCATCTTGTTTGATGTTTTAAAACTCTCCTGGACACGTGTCCTCCAAGTGTTCTCTACTGTTCTTTTGTTGTAAAGGTTTGGAGTTCCTGCTCCAATCAGACGCAGCAGTGAAAGGTTTCCAGTTGTTGTGTTTGTATTAGTATCACCTCCTGAGCAGTGTCCCGATTTATTTCCAGGAACTCGTCTCCACAGTGAGTAAAAACAGTGGAAACAAAAGTAGAACCAACAATAATGGACACATCTTGGGTTGCTGAGTTCCTGTAGTGGTTTGAAGGGCTCGGAGAGACCCTGACCTGCCAACACTGAAAGGTTCTTATGCTCAGGTTTCAGCACTTCACCCTATAGTGAAGGGACATTTGCTCTGTGTTGAAGTTATTTCTATTAATGATGAATCAGCTGAGTTGGTAAAACACTGTTGGTATCACAGAGAGGAAGACCATGAGTGGAAAACACTGATTTTTGGTGCACAAAGCTTCTTCTCCAGCAAACAGGGACACACAGTGCAGCAGGTTTCTGACACTGGGGGCCTCCAGAGGCGGGGGGGGGGGGGGGGCAAGAGCTCTGAAGCACTTTACAAACAGTAAAAACAGTACTAAAAAACACACTCAGACAGGCAGCCAAACATAAGGCACGGGGGGCGGAGTTTCAATAGACAGGTAACAGGCTTCAAGGTAAACCTCCAACGTTGGGGATTGTCAAGTTTTGACTTCACCTGAGGGATCACGTGATCCTCTATGGCTTCAAAGAATCTCAGACCCGCAGAGGTAACAGACATACGGTAAATTTATCGGAGGCGAGGCAAAGCTTGGTTTGTCAACTCAAGTCTCAAGTCAAAGCCAGGTAAAGGCCAACAAGTCCCAAATAAACTTGTGTCAAATCCAAGTCAAATGTCAAGGTTAACAAATCCTGAGTCAAGAACAACTCTTTCCAGGTCCAAGTCCAAGTCTTAAACATTGTGCTTTGAGTCCAAAAGAAATCATTATTTGAAACGTGGGTGCTGTTGGACTGATTCAAAGCTTACCTGTTGGAACTCAGGAACATTAGGAATATTTGGGGATAACAAGTCAAGTCATACCAAGTCAGAGGGCTTAGGTCCAAATGAGGTCAGGACTCAATTTTATTCAAGTCAAAGCTGTGTTGCCTCTGCAGTTTAGACAGTTTAGGGATTTTACAACTTAAAGGCTTAAGTGATTTGATTTGTAAATGATCATCAGTACAGACTCAACAAGGAAAGTGAAAGGGTTTAAATTTTATAAGTTAATCTGATTTTACCAAACCCTGACCACAGGGCCTAGCAACATGCTCTGAACATGGGTCCAACATACCAGAAGATGTTGTCAAAGAGTGTTTGGAGCACTTTTTCTCTGGAAAAACTTGGACCAGAAGTCTTTGCACAGGTAATGATAGTGCTAAACCTGTAAGTAAATGACTTATCTTTCCCATCTATATCATTAGTCGAGATCACTCAGTCAAGTCACAGCAAGAATTTAACTTTTAATCACTTCATATAAATATCTTGAAAGACAAAACTATCCTGTAGTCTGGTCCTGGCAATACAATGATCCACTTAGTTGTCTCTATCTCATCGACAACTGAGGCCATTTTCTTGCTCGTTTTTGTAGTTTTGGCACAAGCAGATGATGACCCCATTCCAAACCCCACCACCACTCTGACTGTCTCCAATGTTTTCCCAACCAGGGAAACAGCCGTCACACCTGCAGACCTACAGGAATCACTGAGCAAACTGGAAACGTCAGGTGAAGTTCAGAGGTCTGGAACTAGGGTAGTTAATGAACAAGACACACCATGTCAGATAGCGAGCTTTGGAAGTGTTGAAAGGAGCAGTTTTCAAGAGCAAGGTTCTGGCTTCTTTAGAGGATTGTGAAGCAGCAGGGTTGAGATTCAGCATCTCAAAGTCTGAGGCCATGATGAAGGACTTCAAATACCTCAGGAGTAAGACTAAGGTAGAGCTGACAGGTGAACTGGGGAGGTGTTGGAAGTTATGCAAACATTGTACTGTACTATTGTGATGAAAAGTTCAACATGTACCATCACCTACTGTCACAAACTATGGGTAGTGATGTACATCTGTACACAAAGAATGAGCACACAGCTCAACAGGATTATTTTTCCTTTCAGGTTAAAGACAGACATCGAGAGGGAACTTCTGGTTTTCCAGGTACATCCAACTGAGAGGATCTCAGGGTAGACCTGAGGCCTGTAGGCCTTCAGGGCACATTAAACTCAGATAACCAGGAGGGATGATCTATCCCATCTGGTCCGGGAAGGTTTTTCGGATCCTCCAAAGAAGTAGGGGAGAAGGACATGTGGGCTATTAGTTATCCTGCTGCCATCTTGACCTGGTCCTGGATAAGCAGCAGAAACCTTAGAACAATTCATCCTCCAACTCCCTACAGTCACGGATGATATATCAGATACAAATGGTTGACATCTGTTCCCTTTAAAGTATGGCTGGACTCAGAGTGAGGGGCTCAGACATAAAGAAGGAGACTGGAAGAGTCAGTAAAGGTGGTTTGGGCATCTGATCAGGATGAGTCCTGGAAGCCTCCCCTTGGAGGGACTGAATAACTAATACCCTGACCAAGGAGCACTAGAGAATCTGGGCTAACTCACAGAAGTCCTGAGTAAGCCACAGACAACGGGTGGATGATCTACAGAGCAGGACTACCTGATTCCCCCTGCCTCCAGTTTGTGTACTAAGTAAGAGTAACCACAAAATGTTGAACTACTCCTTTAGGTTTTGTGCTGCGACTCTTACTGTGTTAGTTATTTTGTTGTGCTGAGATATGTTTGGGGAAGATAGGACGAGTTATTGTTTGTGGATCTGTGCAGTTTCTGGATGTTTTGTGCTCAGGTCGGGCTCAGACATGTGGTGCCAGGTGTACGTAGATGGCACACAGCACTGACATGACGGACAGGTAGAAGAGGGCGAAGCCGGCCAACTGGACCCGAGGGGAGGGACTGGTCAGGGGCGGGGCCATGGAGAGCAACTCACCGACCGTCCCATAAACCCCGCCTCCTTTCCCCTCCAGGACCTCCCCCACTGAACAAAGACTGTCCTGAGGGTTTGTGTCGGGGTGAGATGGACACGGTGGAGGAGCAAGAGTGAGACGACAAAGGAGTGAGATGGACAGAATAAACAAGGGTTAATGAAAGGTGGGAAGATGAAAGAGAAGAGAGAAAGCGGTTAGTGGAGGAGAGGCAGCTGAAAGAGGAGCAGACAGTGATGTCGCATCAGGAATAAAAACCTGTTTCATTGTGAATTTGGTGACACTGTGACATCACTGTCCACTCCTTTTAGTTCCTTCCTTTAACAAGACAGTTCAAAAACCACTCGGCCATCTGTTCATTCAGACAGAATCCAAACATCCAAAGACTTGGACTTAGACCTGGGAATAGCTGGACTCTCACCAGACCACACTGAATCATTTTCTCTGACAGTTTTTCAGACTTGGATCTTTCTGAGCTCAACAACTGTGACAGCTGTGATTCTGGGCAGATGGTTCATTTCTAACACTATGAACTTGTTTTCAGTCACGATCAGTCAGTATCATTTAAACTGAACTGAATCATTAAAGTTTAAAATGTTTGTGTTGACTGTGAACTAAGTTACCCAGTGATTAAAGTTCCTTTAAAACTAATGTATGAGTTAGAACAGCTTTGAGTTGCTATAGCTAAAGCTAAGGACAGTGAGGAACGTGTTTATATACTGTTTATAACCTTGTTAAACTGATGTTTACCTGAGTGGATTTATGAAGGTAACGTCAGCTGATAAACAGTTAATAAATATGGTTGTTGAGGGCTCGGCCTGACGCAGGGTAACGTAGGTTTTTACAGATGAAGGATTAAACTGTATAAAATAATGAACCTGGAGTATAATAATGGACCTGCTCAAGTTTATTGATGTGATCTCTTTCTAAACTTGGCTTTGTATCGGATTTTGCTCAGTTTTTGATTCTGGTAAAAAGATGAATTACTGTAGTATCAGCTCAGAACAAACAGGACTAGATCTCAGATCTAGAAGTTTATTCAACAACTGTCTCGTTCTCAAATGACCCCCAACTTTTTCAAAAGTAATTTACCAAATTTACCATTATCTTTATGAATTTTTGACATCAGTACCATTAGGAGAGATGTTAGTCTGGGTTACAAGAGGAAGAAGTTGCATTATCTCCATTGAAAAATCATGACTGAGGTCCAGATGATGGACGTGTGGATTCAGCTTCAGTCATTCATGTCAGTTAGTTCGTACACCTGTATGAGAGTTACCTGTGGGACTCCGATCCTGCGACACGCCTCCAGGAAGTTCTCTACATTTCGTCGACATTTGGCCATGGTGAGTTTAGGCTGCAGGACACAGAGAGGAGCCATCAGTCCCTCATGTTATTATTGTTAGATCTCAGTGTGTTACAATGATTTGAAGAACCATGCTCACCACAGCGGGGGAGGGAACGTGGATGCTGGGGACGGACCGTGGTCTCACGTGATTGGCCAGGTGACACAGCACCACCCCGTCTGTCAGTGCTGCCCCCAGGTCGCTTGGCAGCGACACTTTGAGACGAGCCTCGATGTTCTGGAGGAAGCAGACGAACGGAGGTTAATGCATGTGATTCAGTCTCTGAGGGTCACGTGATCTCAGGTGTGAACAGGTACGAACCTTTCTGAGCTGCTCCACCAGCTCAGCGTCTTCTCCGACCAGAGGAGGAGCGGCAGGAGCCTCCTCCTGGCTCTGAGGAGCAGCAGCAGCGTCACCTGTAGGACAGAGAGGGAACAGCAGCAGGAGTCAGCGACAGGTGGAGATCAAACACCTGAGAGGAGGTTGGGTGGTTTCTCACCTTTCCTCTTCTCTTCTTTCTGGCCAAGACGAAACAGGAAACTCTCTGGCCTGAGGCTGGCGGTGCGACAGGAGGCCCCGCCCCCTGAGCTGGGGTAAGAAGGCGAGTGATTGGCTGGAAGAAAAACCCACAATCACTCAGAGTCAGTCAGTAACACCTGAATATCTGGGTCATATTTCTGTTTCCTTACTTGTTGGAGAAAGAGCTGCTCGGTCCTCTCCCTGCAGAGACACAACACACCATAGTTATACACCTGATCACACCTGAACACACCTGAACACAACGGATCACAGCTGAACACAGCTGATCACAGCTGATCACAGCTGAACACACCTGAACACACCTGAACACGTGAACACACCTGAACACACCTGAACACAGCTGAACACACCTGAACACGGGTGAACACACCTGAACACACCTGAACACGGGTGAACACACCTGAACACACCTGAACACAGCTGAACACACCTGAACACGGGTGAACACACCTGAACACACCTGAACACAGCTGAACACACCTGAACACACCTGAACACACCTGAACACACCTGAACACACCTGACAGTGTGAGCAGTGAACATGTAAACAGACAGAAGCAGCAGCAGGGTGCAGTAACTGCAGCAGACAGGAGGTGGAGCTGGCAGAGGAATGAGAGCGACAGCCGTCTACAGACACTGCAGCCACAGACTGACAGACAGGAAGAGACGGAAAAACAACCAAAGGAGAAGAGATGAAGCTCAACAGAGAAACGGGAGGAGGAGGAGAGAGGAGAGAGAGGAGGAGAGGAGGAGAGGAGAGAGGAGGAGAGAGAGGAGAGGAGGAGAGAGAAGGAGAGAGGAGGAGAGGAGAGAGGAGAGAGAAGGAGAGAGAGGAAGAGAGAGGAGGCGAGAGAAGGAGGTAAAAAGAAGAATAAACAAAGACAAAGTGAAAATGGAGAGAAATAGAAAAACATGTTGAAACATAAAGAGATAAATAAAGTAGATGGTTGAAGACGGAGGAGAGAAGAACAGAGTTAATGATCTGATTATTACTGATGTCACAGTCTGATGAGACAGAGACACTGTTGTTAACATGTTCAGATGTTTACAGACAGACCAGGTCTGATACAGATATAATCTAATCTTTCAGTCTGAACATGAATGAAGGTCTAACAATGCATCACCAGTGTTTCCTCTGACTGTTAACACTGTGCCAGACTTAAACTGAACTAAACAAACACTTTAAAGGCTGACTCACCTGTTAGCCTAGCAACACAATATGGCTCCAAACAACCCACAATGCAACACTCTGACACACTGTAGTTAGACTGGTACTCGCTCCTTTTAAAACTAAATCTGTTGTAATGAATGGAAACATAGTTTTCTCATCTTAAAATACAAGACAAGGGGAAAATATTGTCTCATATTTCAGCCAATGTGGCCAGTCTATCACAGAGACACAACCATTCACATCCCACAGTCACAACTACAGACCGTTCTCACCTGTCTCACCTGTTACTGTCTCTACAGTCACATTTCACACCTGTAATTCTCTGATTTGTTCTTAGTTTAAATATTTCTGCACTGAGGAGTGAACGAGTGAGGGAGAAGGAGGAGGAGGGCTGTAATGACAAGATGATGAGGGACAGGTAGATGACTGAGTGACAGCAGGACAGGTGTGTTCATGCTGAGTCACATGCTGATTAAAACCGTCCAGGTACAGAGACCAGAATCATTCAGACCAACATTTCATTTAGCTCTGAGCTCTTCTACAAAAGCCTTTCTTCTTAGAAAGTTAGTGAGAGTTTGAAAGAGCGTGAGTAGAAACACAACGAGGCTGTAAAGGTGGACTGGTGAGTAGATGGGTTTTCATGTTAACGTCCCCGACAACCTCTGTAGTCTCATTTAGACACTCGTTAGCAACCGCCTTTTTAGACACTAAGCTCAAATCAGGAGTGGGGGATTTACTGACCCATTTTATGTCCGAGAATCAAACCTGAAAATGTCTTGAGCTTGTGTTAAAACCACAGACCTTATTTCAGACATTTAACCAGAAACACACTGACTCTGGGACGAGGGAACAGGAAGAGCTAACATGCTAACATGCTAACAGACTTCCTGGTTCCAGATGTAGCAGCTTCTTTATCTTATCCAGAGAGACAAAATAAACTAAGACTTTATTTCACCTTTTTGTCCTTGACTTTCCAACATGTTAGACTGTCTCTGTCCATTGGGTCTCAATTTAAATTCAGATTTTACACATGTAACAGAGCGAGTCGAAGCTACAGCTGGGTGGGTACAGCTTTTATTGTGAAAGAGCCACAGGAAATAAAGTGTCTGTTGACAGGTGCACTCTGTCATTTCTGAAACTTTAATCTGAATGATTCATGTCAGTTTGTTCTGGACTGAGGAGGAAGCTTTTACAGAAGCTTTTATTTTGAAGGCCAGTTAGTAGTTTCTGTTATGGGGGCGGGGCCAAACTCTTACCATGAAGAGGGCGGAGTCATCGGTATGGGTGGAGCGTCTGGAGGGGTAGACAGTCTGAACACACACACACACACACATTAACTAACACATACAGTAACAGACAGGTGTGACTTCAGGTGAACAGGTGTGGTGATGAAGGGGTGTGGTCTAAACTGAGGGGGAGGAGCCTGACGTAGAGTTTAAACCTGAGGACGGACTCACCTCACTGTCTGGACTGGACTTTGTTGGACTCTGAGCTGCTTTATGCTGAAAAACAACAACAACGGTCAGTCTGTCTTCTCTGAGGGGCTTTTATTGTGAAAGAACAGCGGGAGGTGGAAATATTCTGATTAATAAACTTTATTGACTTTTATTTTGGTGGCCTGAGGTGTGTGATTGGTTACCTTGGTAACGTCTCTCTGCAGAGACCTGTTCCTCTGTCGCTCCTCGTCGTACCTCAGAGCAGCAAGCTGAGCCTCCCTCCTCACCCTCTCCACCCCTCCTGACCCTGCACCTCCTCTCTGAGGGGGGAGACAGAGGGAGAGGGGGAGTCAGTCATCAGCAGGAGTTAGATTCACTGAGGTTTGATATGAGACAGGAGAGGGAGGAGTTACCTGACTGTGGGAGGTAGAGGGTGCTGTGACTCCATCCACCACGCTCCTGAGAGACAGACAGGAAGTCAGAGGACAAACAGGAAGTCAGAAGACAGACAGGAAGTCAGAGACAGACAGGAAGTCAGAGGACAAACAGGAAGTCAGGACAAACAGGAAGTCAGGACAAACAGGAAGTCAGAAGACAGACAGGAAGTCAGAAGACAGACAGGAAGTCAGGGGATAAACAGGAAGTCAGAGGACAGACAGGAAGTCAGAGGACAGACAGGTGACTCAGGTGAGTGATAGTGATGATTTGTGTGTGTTTACCTGTTGTGTCTCCGTGTGTCCTCTGTTCTGGACGAGCTGCTCTTCACTGGAGAACCCTGCACACACAGGAAGTCAGCCAGGTTTACAAAATAAAACAAAATCACAGTTTACAAAATAAAATTCTCTGACGGGACAGGTGAGGTGGGCGGAGCTCCTACCTCTCTGGTGATGCGTCTCTCAATGTAAGCCATGAACTGAGAGCTCAGGCTGCTGCTGTCTCCTCCTCCTCCTCCTCTTCCTCGACTCCTCCCCTCCTCCTCCTCCTCCACACAGCTGTCTATGAAGTCAATCTGCTCCAGTTCCACATCTGGAGAACAGACAGGAGATCATCAATCAATCAGATCGATCAGTGATGAACCGAGCTGTTCTCTGTGATTCACTGTAGACAGGAAGTGGTCAGGTGTTCTCACATGATCCATTAGCCAGCAGTGGACCTCCTCCTCCTGGTCTCTGTCTCTGGTCTCTGCTGATCTCAGCCACTCTCTGTGGCAGCTCTGACAGCTCCTCTGAGGGCTGAACACAGACAGGAAGTGAGGTCACACACAGACAGGAACTGGGAGGTAGGGAGAGGATGTGTGTGTGTGTGTGTCTGACCTCGTTCCCTGACCACCTCTTGTCTCCGCTGTCGACGCTGTTGAAGCCTGAGTCCAGCTGCTCCGTACGGACGACCAGGGTACAGCTCATCAACACTGACACACAGAGACACAGTCAGCACTTCCTGTTAGCTTCACAATAAAAGCCTTTCAACAGAGAGGTTCTCTGTGAAGACCGTGGTTTTAAGTGATGTTTGATGATGTGCGAGTGTGTGATGAGGTCACACCAGGAGTTGAAGGGCAGAGGTCGTCTGTCGTAGTCTGGGAGGTCAGGGGTCGTCTTACTGGCCTCCAGGTTCAGGTACTTAAATATGTGGACCTTCCCTTTAATACAGATCTACAGAGACAGAGACACAGCTCAGTGATCCACATCAAACCCAATCAGAGGAGTCTGGTAACGTCCCCGCAGGTTTACCTGTGCAGGTGGGGTCTGTAGGGGGTTGTTGTCGAGGACGATGGTCTGCAGCTGTGTGAGGCGCCGGTAACAGACGGGAATGGACGTCACTTTGTTACAGGAGAAGTCCAGACGCACCAGAGGAAGCTCCGCCAGCTCTGAACATCAAACACCCATCAGTCCACCTTAACTGACAAGTTTAAGGTGGATTCACTCTGTGTGTGTGTGTGTGTGTGTGTTTACCTGGAGGCAGTCTGACCAGGTGGTTCCTCCTGATGTTCAGGTCTCTCAGAGCCTCCAGCTGACCCACCTGAGACGGCAGAGTCTGGATCTCATTACAGCTCACGTCCTGTAGGGGGCGGTACAAACAGCCATCAATAACTGACCATCAATCACACTGATCAATAACTGATAGTAGTGTTTACAGACCAGCTCGGTGAGGTGTCTCAGCTGACCCAGCTCCTCCGGGAGAGAAACCAGTTTGTTGTTACAGGCGATCAAGACCTTCAGAGGGAGACTGCAGACCACGACAGGGAGGACCGGGAGCTGGTTACGACTGGGGGGGGGGGGGGCAGTGTCAGCATCAGTGTAGTTTTAATCAGGAGGAAACACTGGATCTATTTTCAGCAGCGGATTGATCCACAGTTGTTGTAGCTCTGTGTGTGTGTTACCTGAGGTTCAGGTAGGTGAGGGCCTGCAGGTTGAGCAGACTGTCAGGCAGAGACCGGAGACAGTTCTGGTACAGGTTCAGACTCTCCAGAGACACGAACAGACAGACTTCCAGAGGGAGCTCCGACAAACGGTTACGGGACAGATCTGAACACACAGGGGGGTATTGATTATTGATCAGGTGTCCTGAGGACTGTAAAGATTCAATCAACTCAAACTCAGATCTTATTTATTCCCTCTCAGCGTCAAAATAAAATCTCATGTCAAACTTCCTGTTACAGTGTTGTCCTCTGCTAGGCTAACAGCTGTTCTCAGTCTGTGTATAGTGACTGCTAACAGTTAGCTGCGGCTTGTCATCAGAGATGACAGAGTTTCTTGTCTTTTACATTTAATCTCCTTCACACTTCAACAGCAACATAATGATAAACAAGCTGTGTGTGTGTGTGTGTGTGTGTGTGTGTGTGTGATCACTGTGACAAACTTGTGACTGAGTCTGAAAATAGAAACCAGACCTCTAACAACAGCCCGTCTGTTCCTCTAAACCTCCATCTCGCCTCAGACTCATTAACCAATCAGATTGTCCTGTGTGTGGTTGACATGGTGACGGAGGATACCACAACTCACACTGATCAGCCAATCACCTCAGTTTAACCCTACAAATACCCTATTTCACCTGAAACATCTGGACAACAGCAGGATGTGTTAGCTGCCCTCTGGTGGACGATCAGTGTGGTGCAGGTCCTTCATTCGGACTGCTGTGATCTCTACCAGACTCCATTGACAAAAACAGGGATTTAACCAGGAGCTGCTGGAATACCACTGCCTCCATCTGTTAGTGTGTCTGTGTTACTGTGTGGTACTTTTACTGCAGTAAAGTATCTGATTACTTCTTCCACCACTGAAAGTCACACAGTAACACAGACACACTAACAGATGGAGGCAGTGGTATATATATATATATATATATATATATATATATATATATATAGATAGAGAGAGAGAGACGTTTCTGGTTGAACAAACAGGATCTTACTCTTTAATAAAAAGCTCTGTCTCTGTAGTTATCCTATCATAATGTTGTCTTTATTAACTTACTGGTACTTTTTACTAGTTCTGTGTGCCCGCCAAAATAAGTCTGTAAACTCTGAGACAGTCAGTAATAAACCAGACTCAGTGACTGAGCTGTTATCATCATCACACTCTGAGCTGCTCTCACACATCAGCTCCACCCCCCCACCCCCATACACACATACACACATACACATACACACACACACACACACACACACACACACACAGTCAGTAGATGTACAGTCTCTATATTTATCCGAGCAGCTGTGAGCGGACCAACACCTGGCCGGCAGGAAGTACACATCACCACGGTAACATCTACGTCCTGCTGTACAGCAGCAGTGTGCGCACACTCACGCACACACACACACACACACACACACACACACACACACACACACACACACACACATACAGGAAGTGTCCTTAAGTGACCAAAATAAAAGTTCACCTCTCTTCAGAATCAACTCTCATCTGCTCAGTATCAGTCTCTGTGATCTGACTGTAACTGTAACTGACTGTAACTGTAACTGACTGTCGATCAGACCTGTTGAACCACCTGAACACTGCAGCAGGATGAATGGATGAAGGGCAGGGGGAGGAATGTTGTTACTGTTACTGAACCCTTGTTATCTTCCATACACCAGCTTTAACCCAGTATCATCTGTCTGTGATGAACTGAAATGAACATATCAACAACCCAAATGTCTGGTGGTAAATGTGTCACATACATAGTTAGATAATGTGAGAGTAAGATCCTCTTTGTTTAACCACAAACATCACTATATCTCTCTACCAGACTCCATTGAAAAAAAACAGGGATTTAACCAGGAGCTGCAGGAATACCACTGCCTCCATCTGTTAGTGTGTCTGTGTTACTGTGTGGTACTTTTACTTCAGTAAAGTATCTGATTACTTCTTCCACCACTGAAAGTCACACAGTAACACACACACACTAACAGATGGAGGCAGTGGTATTCCAGCAGCTCCTGGTTAAATCCCTGTTTTTGTCAATGGAGTCTGGTAGTGATATAAAGTGATTTTTTAAAACCAGTTTTACTTGTATATTATCTATTGATATTTTATTTAGATTGTGATGCTGCAGCCCCGTCATGTCTGTGCTGCAATCACTGATCAGCTGATATAGTGGCTGCTATGATATGGGCCTGTCAATCATCCTCTGACTCGTCTGAGCTCCACTTCTCCTCATCGCTCTGATTCACTCAGAGCTGAGGCCTGAGGCTGCAGCACCACACAGTCCTGGACCAGTTTCCAGAGCCTCCGTCACATCCTGAGCTCTGTCAGCTCATCAGACACACTCCACTGTCTCAGTCTGACCTTAAACCTCTGAGGCTACAGACGCAGCTACATCCTCTGCTGTGATTGGACAGGTGTTTAATGACATCATGCAAGCCAGGAAGTCCTTCACTGTCTACCTGGACAACATCAACAGGTAAATCTCTCCTCAGGTAAACAACAAAACACCTACTGAGGAGACAGACAGCTGCTGATAACATCTGACTTTCTAAACAGAAAGAAATATCACTATATATCACTACCAGACTCCATTGAAAAAAAAGGATCTGATTACTTCTTCCACCACTGAAAGTCACACAGTAACACAGACACAGTGGTATTCCAGCAGCTCCTGGTTAAATCCCTGTTTTTTTCACTGGAGTCTGGTAGAGATCACAGCAGTCCGAATGAAGGACCTGCACCACACTGATCGATATAGTGATGTTTCAGGTTAAACTAAAAGGATCTTCTTTAACCTGTCACAGGTGACCTGGTCTCCTCCACTCTACAGTCATTAAACAAAACAGATCCAGGTGTGCTCACCTTTTCAACAAGTTTCTGACGTCAGAAACTTGTTCCGGTCCCGGTCCGAGCTCTACAGGCGTACCCGAACCCGCCACAGAGACTTAGCATGTTTACCTTTATCAGATAGTCAGTTAGCTAGCATGCTACACCAGCCGCCTCCCACTAATTAAACCTACAGGTGTAATGACACAACACCCCCCCCCTCCACACACACACACACACACCACCCCCGTTCTTCACCTCAGTTTAACATCAGTAAACAACACAAATCACAGGTTTCAACTGATTTAACAGTTTAAGATGATGTGATTTAAGCGCGCTAACTAGCCGAGGTGAGCTAACGTTGTTTTGGTTCCTGCTAATGAACTCTGAGATTATTCAGATTTACAGGTGTTTAAACTCCACAGGTTAGTTCTGGATAGAAGTTAATGAGTTGGTTATAACGTGTCTGAGTTTCTTCCTCTTTCTTCAGATAAAACCAGAGGAATCAGGACAGGGGAACTTTTTCAGGGGGTACAGTATTTGTCATAACACCGGCCCTGACGGTTTTCCCGTCTCATCCTCTCCGGAGCCTCAAAGTTGGATTTTTACTTTCCCCGCTGTAAACTACATAGAAACTGTCTCCAAGTTATTCTACCCGCCCCGGTAGAGACCCGCCCGGCTCCCTATGTGCGGTCGCCGGGCTCTGCGGCTCACTCACCAGCCCTGGTGGTGTCCGTCAGGTCGTGGTTGGCGGCGCTCCGGGGGAACTCCTTCAGCTTCCTGCCGCTGAGGTTCAGACACCCGGTGGCCGAGGCTTCGTCCAGCGCCCGGTCCAGAGAACGGTTCCAGGGCGCCGGCCCCGCCGGCCCCAGTCCATTATTATTCCCGATTAAAACATTCCCGGCGCCGCCGCCTCCTCCGCTGCCTCCCACCGTGAAGCTGAGTCCGGTGTTGTCCGCAGACCCCAACAACACCGAGGCCGCCATTACACACTCCGGCTGTTAGCTCTCCGTGCTAACGGCTAACTCTCCCACCCTAAACTCAGAGCGGAGCATGCGCAGAGCGGCGCTCAGAAAGGAGGCGACTGGACAACAGATGATGACAAAACACAGTACTGTTAGTACTGCACACAGTACTGCAGGTACTACTGTTAGTACTGCAGACTTTAGATACTTCTGTTAGTTTGTACTGGTACTCAACTGACATGATGAGAAAGTTAGTTTATATAATAATAATAATAATAATAATAATAATAATAATAATAATAATAATCGAACATATAATTCTGATCAGAGATCAATAATAACTGATGTACATTCATCATAATAAAGTTTGTCATTTGTAGTCTTTATTAGAACCTGACGTCACCACCATGGACACAAAGACTACCTTTCCCAGAGTTCACAGCGCTGTCGCATATTGACGCATGCGCATCGCGGCAGCGGCCAGGGCCGGGTATCATGGCGACGTACGTGGACATCCTGAAGAGCGAGTTTCCTGAGATCGACTCGGAGCTGTTCGATTACATCACAGGTGAGACACCGGGGACAGAGGCGCCGCGAGCCGGGGACGGAGCTGCCGCGTGGCCGCCGTGTACCGGCCCGGCGGAGCGGGACACACCGGCCTTTTCTCTGCCTGTTAGCCGGGAGCCGCCGCTCTGTAGCCGCGGAGCTAACGAGCTAACAGGTTAGGCTAAGCCGAGCCGGGACACCGGGCAGCACGGCATGGGCCGGTTAGCTTCACCTAAACCCGGGTCAGTCTGAGACTCAGCCCGGTCTGACCAGACCAGACCCCGAACACCGACCCACAGGAAATATTCCCTGGAGAGTTAGTGGAAATATTCCAGGGCAGAGGAAAGATTCAGATTATTGATTAACATCAAACTGTAAAGTTTTTATTGATGAAGCTGAGTCAGTTCAGAGTCACAGCAGCTGATACAACCTGAAACCACCAAAGGCATGACGGGAAATATTCCAGGAATCTTCCTGGACAGTTGTATTATAATATTCCAGGAGTTTAAAGGATATTCCAGGAGAGTTATTGATCAGAATCTCTGGATGTCAGTGATCACGTGATTGATCAGAATCGGTTTGAACAGCTGCAATGATCTTTAAGCTCCAGACTCACAAACTGATCCAGAGTCAGTAAGAAACATGGTTCAGGTTAAACTGAAGCTGGATGAGGTTGACTCATGTTTCAGATTATTATCAGCTGATGTTTGATTGATAACAACATGAATAGATATTGATCAGCGATCAGTCACCTGTCAGAGGAAGATGAACACGTGATGTTTTCAGCTGGAAACATCAGGTCATATTAAATCACCTCCATGTGTTCAGCTGAGTCCAGATCAGACCTGAACCTGGCCTCGGTCTGTCTGTCTCTGTGTTACCTGACTGTGACTACCTGACTGTGTGTCTCAGGTGTTCTGGACAGCGGCGGCGCAGACTTTGAGGACGGAGAGGAGGTGTACGATGCCATTGGTGGCGTCCTGCAGGAAGTGTCTGCTGACAGCAAGAACGAGGACGACGTCAGAGACATCTGTCTGCAGATGTTCAACACGCTCAAACTGTAAGAACAAACAGGTCACATGATTAAAGGGACTGTGTGTTTACTTCCTGTTTGACGTTTCTCCTTCCTGTGTGTCAGGAACAACCATCATGGCTCTCAGAAACAGGTGCTGTTGGACGCTCCTGTTCAGCTCTCTCAGATCTCTGCAGACAACGGTAACAGATCAATAATCATATTGATCAGATGTTTACACCTTCACCTGTTTACCTGCTGAACTGACGCCATGTTTGTTTCTCCTCAGTCTCAGCAGCCAAAGATGTTCAGGGGATCTGGATGATGAAACGTCCTCAGAACACAGTGAGACATTACTCTACTTTCACTGAACTTTACTGAGATGATTAAGTTTCTCTGCTTCATGAGGGAAAAAGAAAAACTGCTCTAACAAGATCTAGCCCCCCCCCAATACACACACACAGACTGTCACAGACTATAACCCCCCACCCCCCCCACTACACGTTACATTAGCGCACATCCGGACAATCACTGCCACCTTCAAACATTTGCACTTTACATTTTAATTATGTATACTTATGCTCCTTGTAAATATAGTTCTTGCTTTTCGCTCTTTTCTTTTACTATATCCGTCCTTTAGCACCAATATACAAGACAAATTCCTTGTATGTGCAAACTTAATTGGCAATAAAGTGTGATTCTGATTCTAAACGCATCACTTCCTGTCTCATCAGACGGTGGATGCAAAGAAACTAGAGAAGGCCGAGGCGAAGCTGAAGGCTAAACACGAACGCAGGAATGAGAAGGACTCTCAGAAGGCCTCCACCCCGCTGTGAGTTCCCACCTGCACACATCTGTCCTCACCTGTTCACACCTGTATACCCATCCTCATCTCACCTGTTCTCCTCTGGTCTCCCTCAGAGTCCTGGAGGAGGCGTCGGCCAGCCAGGCCAGCAGTAAGAAGGACAACAGAGTCGACCAATCAGGGAAGAACCGCAGCTACGACATTCGCATCGAGAACTTTGACGTGTCGTTTGGAGAGAGGTGAGCAGCGGGATGATCACATGACGCAGCAACAGCTCACGATTGATTGATAATTGATCTGTTGATCGACAGTTCTGTTAATGGGTCTGTTCAGGTGTCTGCTGCAGGGGGCGGAGCTCTCTCTGGCGTCGGGTCGGCGGTACGGTCTGATCGGTCGTAACGGTCTAGGGAAGACAACGCTGCTGAAGATGTTGGCGAGTCGTAGCCTCCGTGTCCCGGCCCACATCTCCATCCTCCACGTGGAGCAGGAAGTGGCAGGAGATGAAACAGCAGCGCTGCAGAGCGTCCTGGAGAGCGACACACTGAGGGAGGAGCTCCTGGACGAGGAGAAGAGGCTGAACGCTCGCATCGCCAGTGGAAAGTAAGATGAACAGAAACCTGAAAACATTCAGAATCCAGGTCGGTGTGTTGACAGGAAGTCACTGGTTTACCCTAACCTTTCGTTTTGTCTTTTTGTTTCAGTGGTGACGGGACAGAGAGCGTTCGACTGTCAGAGATCTACGGCAAGCTGGAGGAGATCGAAGCCGACAAAGCCCCAGCCCGGTAACTATGGCAACCACGCAACCACACTGCGTTTACATCCACGTCACCACAATGTTTTAATAGTAGATTAGCGGCGAAACCAGCGACTGCAAACACAGATGGCCGACATGTCTCCACTTCCTCCCCTGCTACAAACCTGAAGCCAAAATATTGCAGATACGAGTGCCGCCACCTTTGATGTCGAAGATATCAAAGCCCCGCCCACCCACCTGCCCAACTAATCATGACATCACATTTGCTATAGCATTACAAAGATAAAACCAAAATTTTTAAAACCAAATTTATCAGTAAATAAAATCCTGTGTCAGACGCACGAAATTGACAGAAATGTCTTGTCTAATCAGAGCCTCCGTCATCCTGGCTGGTCTTGGATTCTCTCCCAAAATGCAACAGCAAGCCACCAAGTGAGTCACCTGTCTCTCACTCTAACACACATTTCACCTCATTATTAAAGAATAAATAGGACAACAGTGTGTTTTTATGTTCAGGGAGTTCTCAGGAGGATGGAGGATGAGGTTGGCGTTGGCCAGAGCTCTGTTCGCTCGGTGAGTTTTCATCTCTATAAAAAGTCGTCAGTCGTCCTGATGTTGTTAATTCTGAGCTCTGTCTGACCGTCTGTGTTTTGTTTCCAGGCCGGACCTGCTGCTGCTTGACGGTGAGTTACATTAGTGCAGATTGTAGGTAGTAGCAGGAGGAGGTGGGCAGTAGTAGCCTGAGTACACAGAGTAACAGAGGCAGGAGTACCAGTACAAGAGGGAGCTGGAGGAGTAGCTGTAGTAACAGAAGGAATACAAGGTAGTATGAGTAGTGTTAGTAGTAGGAGGAGTGGCAGTAGTAGCATTAACAGTGTTGGTTGCAGTATTTAGGGTGGTAGTAGTTGCAACAGTATCAGTAGTACTGTGATAGTACTCTGATGTGTTCCCTCTGTTTCAGAGCCGACCAACATGTTGGACGTCAGAGCCATCCTGTGGTTAGAGAACTACCTGCAGGTCTGAATTACCGCTCACTTTAATGTTAGCATTCCTCTTTGAAAACAATGGGAACTGTTAGCCACAAGCTAACAAGTAACAAACACTAAAGGTCTGTTCCTCCTCCTGCAGACGTGGCAGTCCACCATCTTGGTCGTGTCTCATGACAGAAACTTCCTGAATGCCGTGGTAACGGACATCGTCCACCTCCACTCCCAGAGGCTCGACAGTTACCGCGGCGACTATGAAAACTTCATTAAAACCAAAGAGGACAGATTGAAGAACCAGCAGAGGGAGTACGAGGCCCAGCTGCAGTACAGACAACACATACAGGTACTGTACTACAGACGTTACAACTGCTGTCATTGGATGACAGTTTTCTGATGAGGCTGTTCCCATAATGCACTGTGTTTGTGTTTCAGGTTTTTATCGACAGGTTTCGGTATAACGCCAACAGAGCAGCTCAGGTCCAGAGCAAACTGAAACTGCTGGAGAGACTGTGAGTCCTGATCCTGATCATCTGAGACCAGACACACGAATCTGTGAATCTGTATTAACTGTGTTTCCTGTTACAGACCTGAGCTGAAGCCCATCGAGAAAGAAACTGAGGTCACTTTAAGGTGAGAAGATAAACCTCTGTCATGATTAATCTAAAGTGAAATCTGGTTCTAATATCTCTGTTAGTTCACACGTCATTAATCCTGAGTTCTGGGTCTCTATTTTAAATATCCAACTTACTTTGGAATGCGGAGATAAAAAGTTGGTCCAAGATCCGTTTTTTACAAACTTTAGATTAACTAGCTTGTTTAACGATGTCGTGGGAGCACTTCCAAACATCAGTAAAAAGTTGAAATGACAGGTCAGTGGCAAGTATTAATACACAACATGTAGGACCTGGTATTTATGAAGGCTGATGTCCAACCCAGTGCAAACAAAGCTGAGGTTCACTCTGCCTGGGTCCACATCAACCAAAGACCAGGTCCTCCTGTGTTGCAGGGCAGGGGAAGTCCTGCAGGGTTGTCTTGTGTAAGTCTTTGGTGGTTTCTTAAAATTTAAAGCACAGCCGAAAGGATTCCTCATCCTTCAGAGGGGGAGGTACACACGAAAACTTTACTTAAAAAACACTCCTGTTGTAAGTAAAGTTTTCGATTGTACCAGTTATCATGGCATCCTCTAACCGGACAAACAGTTCCCGTTTTCTTCGAAGCCATAGTTCAGAAAGTTGTGGTGTTAGCTGCTGTACTGAAAAGTGCAAAAAGAGGTTAGCTACTGACCGGAGGTCTCGCACAAAGAAACAGAAATTAGCCGCACCCATATTTCTGTTGAAAATAAGGTGGATAAAGAAGCTGTGGTTTATAGTGAGCTGGGTACTTGATGGGAACTTGGAGGCAACCACAAATATTTGCCCCAGGGCCCTGAACAGGTTCATCTGGCCTGAGCAACTTCACCCCTTCATGGCAGGTTGATACAGACACAGCTCATTAAAACATAACAAACTGTTGAAATCAAAAGCTGTTTCATCAGGACCTACCTTCAGTTTACCACAGAATAAAGCAGCTGAATTTGTTTCTTCTACAAAGATCCTATCTCTGTTTAGACGATGATCAATTGATCGATGGATTGACATGTCGTGTCTTCCTACAGGTTTCCAGATAACTTTGAGAAGTTGTCTCCTCCCATCCTGCAGTTAGATGAAGTAGAGTTTTACTACAATCCAGACCATCGGCTGTTCTCTGGACTCAACCTGTCGGCCGACCTTGAGTCTCGAATCTGCATCGTACGTGTCATTGTCAACCATAAAATCAGCCAAAATGTGGAATACAACCAATCACACCGATCAATAACTCGGTATCAGCTCTATGTTGGTTGTGAGTTGACACGTCCTGTTCTGTTTCCTGTTAGGTTGGTGAAAACGGCGCCGGTAAATCCACCGTCCTCAAACTGCTGATGGGCGAGTTGACGCCGGTCAGCGGAGTCAGACAAGCTCACAGGTGAGACGACTGTCCGACCAATCAGAGCAGAGGAGGTACCAGTGTACCTATGTCAGACTGTGGCAGTTTACAGCGAACAGGACACTGTTCCTCATAGGGAACCATTCAGGGAACTTTTATTATACGTAGTGTTTGTTTTCATACTGTTGAATCATTTTAAAAGAAACGTTTATATTCCCTTAATTGGATTGTTTACAGGGAACAGCATCTGTAGGGAACTGTTACTGTATCGTTTATATGGAACTGTTCTTGTACCGTTCAGAGAACCTTTTAATGTCTGTTTACAGAACTGTTCTAATGAAACTGGTCCCAAACTATTTCTTGGTGTTGACAGATTGTGTCTAAAGGCAACAGCTGAGAAATATTTTATAGGGAACTTGTTATGAACAGGGAGCTATTTGTAGGGAACTATCAATAAAGACATTTATATACCATCACAGAGAACCGTTTTCAGGGAACTGTTTTTAGGGAACTGTCTTTAGAGAACAGTTCAACAGTGTTGCTGACTGTTTTCATGTCTCATCAGGAACTTGAAGATCGGTTACTTCAGTCAGCATCACGTGGATCAGCTGGACCTGAACGTCTGCTCTGTGGAGCTGCTACTCAACAAGTTCCCTGGTAACTATGGCAACCACGACAGTAACTGAATATGACTACCATCCCTGAACCTTACACCCAGGTGCTGAGCTGTGATTGGCTGTTGTTGATGTGTGTCGCAGGTCGGACGGAGGAGGAGTACCGTCACCAGCTGGGAGGTTATGGCATCACCGGAGAGCTCGCCACGAGGCCGGTGGCCAGTCTGTCAGGAGGACAGAAGAGCCGGGTCGCCTTCGCACAGATGACCATGCCATGGTAATAGAGAGCTCAGGGATCAGCTGTTGAGTGCCTGATGATGATGATGATGATGATGATGATGATGTTGATGTCGATGTCGATGTCATCTCTCTGTCCGTCTTTCAGTCCGAACTTCTACATCCTGGACGAGCCAACCAACCACCTGGACATGGAGACCATCGAGGCTCTGGCTAAAGCTCTCAACAAGTTCAGAGTGAGTGAGTGAAGAGGAAACTTCTTGTTTTGACAGTGGACAGGTGTGTTTCAGGTGTGTGATGTCATGTGTTTCAGGGCGGGGTCATCCTGGTGTCGCACGACGAGCGTCTGATTCGGTTGGTGTGCAAGGAGCTGTGGGTGTGCGAAGGCGGGAAGGTCCGACGCATCGATGGTGGCTTTGACGAGTATCGAGACATCCTGCACGAGCAGTTCAGGAAGGAGGGTTACCTGTGAGGCTCCGCCCACTGCCAACCACGCTGACCACTAGTAACACAAACCCCACCCCCTCCATAATAACACCTGTCACAGCGGCCAGTTGGCCATCAGAGCGGCCCGGAGGACGTTCTCTGAACTGTCTCATCTCCTGCTTCAGGTGATGATCTGCTGCGAGCTGATTGGTCGCTCATATTCACCTGGTGAGGTCACAGCGAACTTTGGAGGAGGAGGAGGAGGAGTCAAAGACGATTTAAAGTTTATTTAAGAGTCAAACATCCGTTGTCAGTTCATCGTCACATTAAGCCTGGTTCTGTTTTGTATGGACTCAGCGGAGGTTTGAAGTTTTATCAGTTTTAAAGGACCTGACGTTAAATGTTATATTTACATTCAGACAGAAACATAATAAAAACCATCAGATCATGTCTCCAGTTTCTCTTCACTCATTATTTATAACTGAGCAAAAACACTTTTTTATTCTTTTCTGTATCAGATACATCAAACTGTTAAAGGTATTTTTGAACCTGGGCCTTATTTTCCCATCTTCTTGGGTTGAGTCGTTATCACTACCAGACTCCATTGACAAAAACATGAATTTTACCAAGCAGAACACAGGAGCTGCTGGAATACCACTGCCTCCATCTGTTAGTGTGTCTGTGTTACTGTGTGACTTTCAGTGGTGGAAGAAGTAATCAGATACTTTACTGAAGTAAAAGTACCACACAGTAACACAGACACACTAACAGATGGAGGCAGTGGTATTCCAGCAGCTCCTGTGTTAAATTCTTGTTTTTGTCAATGGAGTTTGGTAGTGATATCTCAAAATTATAGAAAGTTTTCACATAAGATGAACTGATCTCTTTACATGATGAGATCAGTGTCCAGGTTCCTAGACATCATCATCATCATCATTATCATCCTCAGGTCAGAGGTCACAGGTCTCTACAGCTCTGGGGTCCAGGCAGCTGCCTTCTCCTGCTGGGTCTTCTCTCTGAGGTGAGGCAGGACGGCGTCCCTGTAAAACACCTCCAGCTTGGACACAGTCTCCTCCCACAGGTTGGGGTCAAAGGTCACCGGGACAATGGTCGTCTCCTTCAGGGTATAGACAACGAGGTCGGCCTGTTTGAGGCCCGTCACCGCCAGCTGACACTGGATCTGTGTGAAGTAACTGTGAGACGTCTTCAGACGGTAGACTGGAGTCTGGGACAGGAAGACAAGGAGAAGACGTTAGAGACAAGGAGAGGACGACTGGGACAGGAAGCTGAGGTGGAGGACAGACAGATGGGAGTAGAACGAGAAGGAGGAGACAGCAGTAAAATGATTTTTACCCCTCCAGCTTCCCGTCCGTCCTTGTCCTGTAGCTCCAGACAGAAGTTGGGGTCGTCCCTGCAGGCGTCCTCTACCCGTCTCTGTCTGTGTTTGTGGGGACACTTCACCTCCAGGCAGAGCAGCCATTGGCCGGTCCGGCTGTCCGTCACGATGCCGTCAGGACTTGCTGCCAACCAGGGCCGCTGAGCGTCGATGAACAGACCGCAGTCCTGAACCGACACCGACCGACCCAACCGAGAGCTCTTCAGTCTCTGCAGGATGACATCATTTTTAGGCGATGTGAGGTTTAGTCTCTAAACTGCAGAGGTTTTCTCAGGACCCTGATTCACCTGCTGGAACCTGGACTATGAACTGAACCAGATCCTGGTCCTGTGGTGTAAACTGCTCTGGGGACAGTACCTCCTGGTCTTACCTACCTATCATTGTGTTGAACTGTACCTGGTACTTGCGGACGGCCTCAGCCTCCTTCTCTACCCCCCAGCTCATGGCTCTGGTCTGGACTCTGGGACCCTCACCTGTTGAATCAAAACCAGATTTTGTCTCAGACTCATAACACAACAGGGTCCAGTATCAGGTCCTCTGTCATTTCTCAGGTCATTAAACCCCCCCGAGTAATTTTAGGTTTTTTAGGTTGAAGATATAGAGATAGAAGTGAAAGCAGAGTGAACTGTTACGTTGATTAATCATAATGAAAATGATTGTTAGTTTAAATCCTGAGGACCAGAACCACCACAGTCTGGGTCCAGGTGTGTGGGGTATGGTCTACCTGTGACAGCAGCCAGGTAGGAGTTAGGTGGGGTTTTGCTCTTCCCGTTAACGAAACGACTGTGAGAAATGCGATGAGCGACTGAGGCTGTGATCCGGTTCTTCCTCCAGGAGAACCAGTCCTCATTGGTCCTCTGTCCACGGGTCAGAACCTCCACCTGCTCCACCACAGACCTATCCAACCGGACCCCCAGACCCAGAGGAACCTGCTCCGGTCTGGGAGGGGCTCTGTTAGAGAGCTGATCTGATTTTTGAGGAGGATCTCGATCAGGATCAGCCCTCTGAACGGGTGTCTGAGCTCCAGGACGTGGTCTCACTGCAGAAACCGGATCAGCCTGGGTGGTGATGTCCCCTCGCTGCCTCCCAGTCTGAGGGGGGTGCACAGCTCTAGGTCTGGTCTTCTGTGTTTGACTGGTTCTTGTCTTGGGGGTTTTGGTGGTTTTGGGTCGTGCTCCGTCTCCAGGACTCTGAATCTGGATGGATGGATGGTACCGGACCTCAGGTAGGACGGTTCTCTGGGTCCAACTGGTCCCCGTGACCTCAGCTCCTGTTGAGGTCTTGCTCTGATTTTGCATTGTCATGTTGCCTGTCAGACCAGAACCAGAACCAGATTCACAGACTCAGATGGACTGAGGACAAGAAGTAAAGAAACAAATACAAATAAATCACACTCTCTGATTCTTTATTTTAATTTTGGTCAAAAAATGGAAACAATTCTGCTACGGGTGCTTTTATTTTGAAATCCACGACCGGAAGTTGCTTGTTATTTAAGCCTGAATGAAAATCTGTTCTTGTCCATTAAATCAGGAGCGAACAGGTGAGCTGACCTCAGTCCTGTCCACCACAGTCTGCTTCACTGCCTGACGCTAACACTGGACGCTCTGATAGCTACAAACCTCAAACCAAACTCCACTCAAAAAATGGCAGAAAATACATTTGTTTGTGTTTTGGCAAAAGTAAAGCTGCTAGTTTGATTCTTCGGACATGTGAGGAAATGTTAGAACCCTCTCTTGCATTTGGCATCAAACACATCAAAGGAACAACGTTGTATATTGTACATTTCGTGTTTTTGTAGTTGTTCCGTGTTACGTTCGTCCAGGAAAACTCACCGGAATCATGGTCAGTAAGTGAGCCTTCAGTCCGATATATACATTTTCATACTGTTGCATTAAGGCCGAATATTTCAGAGAGTAAACTTCTTACAGGACACGTGTTAAATATTACAATATAACCGGTGGATAATGAGAGAAGCGGAGGAAGCGTTAAAATCTAACATTTTTGAATGAAGTTTGGCGCGAAGTCGTCGGGGCAGGGGTCCTCACTATAAATGGTCCGACCAGTGTTTTTCCGTCCACTGGTCCAGTTTGTCTGTATCTGTTGATATAATGAAACTCTGTGACTCTGTCCTGGTCTAACTCGGTTTGTTATGACTGGTTAAAAACAGAGGGAGATCGGGTCTTACCTGGACCTGAAGAGTCTGGTCTGAAACTGAAGTGAAACTGAGTCTATTTAAACAGACTGTGACTCATTTATCCCGTGACTCAGGCTGAGTCCGGACATGTTCAACAGCAGCAGCTCCCAGCTGCTCTTTCACCTCAGGATTTTATCGATATTTACTGATAATCTGTCAATTTAATCGATTAATCTGTTCATTCTCAGACAGTTTGTAATTTTATGTTTATGTGGAACTTTCAGCTAAAATATCTTCAGTCGCCGCCATTTTATATTAAATAACGTATTAGAGTCATTTTGCAACTTTAATTCACTCTCTTCAACAATAAGTAAGTCTTAAATTTACATGAGATCAGTCTAAGCTCATGTTCTGGTCATGACCCGTTTATATATGCTCCTGCTACAGCTATGGTACTGTGTTGTCAGGATGGCCGAGCGGTCTAAGGCGCTGCGTTCAGGTCGCAGTCTCCCCTGGAGGCGTGGGTTCGAATCCCACTTCTGACAAGAACCTTTTGATCCACATTGACAGAGATAGAAATAACTTTAATAATATTGAAGGATAATATTGAATACATAAATTACAGAAACAATGAGGCAACAAACAACTAAAGACTAAGGTATTATTCTAAAAATGAAAATGTATAATTAAAAAAAGCAGACAAATATTTAGTCGATTGTTTTTATTTATGCTAAATGAAGCCGTTATTTTATTTCACAATGAAAAGGACATTTATTTTGCAGATTATCTGGAACATAAAAGTGTTTGTCGATCAAATCTAAATAAAGATTTTCTGCTTGTATTTTATCTAAATTTTAGATTGAATTTTTCATTTTTATTGTTTGAATTTATTAATTTTACGTTGTTAAGTTCACAACATAAAATAGTTTTATTCATTCGATGACCTCTGACCTCGTCTCTCAGCCCTCAGTGTTGTCTCACAGGTAAGGTGTTGTCTCTTGCAGCTGGTCATGTCGGTCTCTCAGGTCTCTCCTGGTCTGTACCTGAGCGATCTGGCCTCGGCCCTGAGGCCCAGCGTGTTGACCAGTAGGAACATCACCCTTATTGTTAATGCCAGCGGACTGGAGGACATGTCCTACCCACAGTTGGATGGACTCCAGGTGCTCCACATCCCAGTCCAGGATCAACCTCATGCCCCCCTGAGACAGTACTTTGACCCCGTGGCTGAACGGATCAACCAGAACCAGACAGGAAGGACTTTGGTCCACTGCACTGCCGGCAGGAGCCGATCCCCTGCTCTGATCATGGCCTACCTGATGAGGTAAACCACCAACTCCCCAACTTAAAGGTTCACTGTTTGCTCCCAGTTTGAGACCTCAAGTTTCTTTGTGGTTCTGTACTCAGAGGTGGTTCTGTACACAGAGATGGTTCTGGTCTCTCTGATTCTTAGTTCTGGTCTCTGTGTCTGCAGGTTTGAAGGCCTCAGCCTCCGTCAGGCTCACGAGCAGGTTCTGGAGCAGCGACCCTTCATCAGACCCAACGCTGGTTTCTGGAGACAGCTGATCGACTATGAACGGACTCTGTTCAGCAGGAACTCGGTGCAGATGGTGAGGACGTCCAGCGGAGTCCTGCCCGAGGCTTTGCAGGACTCGGAGGACTCTAGCACCACCGCAGCGTACTGTGTTAATGTTTGATGACATTAGAGCCACAAAGGTCCAAGACCAGAACCAGAGATGGTCTTTAACTGTTTGGTCAGTGATGTTGAAACAGCTCTTTGAAATGTCTTTTATTTTGAAAGTTTCAGCCAGGTGTTTTGGGTTACCTGCTTGACTGATAAGCTTCAGACCATAAACCGTGTTTACCTCAGCACTGACCTCTGTTCTCTGACAGTCCATTCAAAAAGTGGCAGAAAATACAAATTGTTTATGTCCAGGTGAAATCACACCTGTCAGGTAACTTCCTCTGACGTTTAGCTGATTATTAGGAACCAGTCTTGTGTTCAGCATCAAGATATGACTTGAAAATTCCAAACATCAGCAGCTACATCATTTAAACTATCTGCTCTTCAGCTTTACTTCACATCCTCTTATTTTTCTTCTTCTACTGTTTATTGTGTGCCGAACTTCAACTTCCTGACCTGGTCTAAAAGTTTTAGCATCTAAAAAAAAAAAGAAATAAATCAGACCATGGTGCACTTTGGCTGGACTGAGACCACTTCTTCTGGTCCAGACTAAATTTTGGTTCTCTGGTTCGGACTGTGGTCGACAGCACCTTTCACACTTTTTTTTGGTTCAGACCAAAATAGGCAGGTGTGAAAGGGGCCTCGCTGAGACCAGAGCTGAGCTCTGAAGCTAAAACAGAAACAACAGAAGAGTCGTTAAAAAAAAAGAAATCAGAGTTTATTGTGACAGAAGAAGAAGAAGAGCTGCTCAGTGAAAACATGGAGACCGACTCTGTTTATAAATCAATCAAAACCTGATCAGTCTGGATCATCAGGAGCCACATATCATCAGACATCAGTTCAATTCAGTCATCCTGGATGTAAAACCGTAGAGAGAATTGGGGGTCAGAGGAGCAAAACCAGGAGTTGCAGAGCCCGGAGAGCATTCCTGGTCCTGGTCCTGGATCTGGTCTTAGTACTGGAAGCTTCTCTTGGTCTGGATGTCGTCCAGGATCTGCTGCAGCTCCTCGTCTTCAAACCGACCCTCAAGACTGAAACACACGCAGGAATCAGTTTGATCTGGTTCAACAACAAACGAGACCCTTCACTTACTGATCATCACTTACTGATTATCAGTTATTGATTGGCCCAATGATTTACTGATTGATCATTTTATCTATGAAATGACCATTAAACCCTGAAGGGACTAGAATCAGCATCGATCATCATCAGCTGCTGACTGACTTTCTACTGATCGATTTAAAAGTTTGATCATTAATCTTGTATTTACGCTGTAAAACCTCTCCCTGGCTACAGATCCTCTCTGAACCAGATCCTGTTTGATCCAGATAAGTTGGGTCTGTATACTGAACCCAGGACCCTGATACTGGTCTGGTTTCTGTCCAGGTGTGATGTGGATCAGACTGACCTGGGGATCAGGGCTTTGGCCTCTTCTGCAGCTTCAGGACACAGATTTGCCAAACTGGCCAACTCGAACTTATGAAGCTTCTTCTGCAGGAGGAGACTGAGGAGGGGGGAGGAGGGGGGGTGTCAGGGGTCAGGGGTCAGAGGTCAGATCCAGATCAGACCACAGAGATATCCAGACAGGTGAAACGTGGTTCTGTACCTGCGCACGGCGGTGATGGTCTCTCTGTTCTTGAAGCGGCTGAATCGAGCTGTGTAGTTCAGGGTCTTCATGAAAACCTCGGACAGCTCCTGCTCGTCCTCGGCGCTCTCGTTCTGCTGCTTCCTGTGCTCCAGCAACATGTGGACCTCTGAGTTCAGCAGAGTCTCTGCGTTCTCAAACTCTGAGACCACAACAACACAACAAAGAGTAAGAACCTGTTTAATTAACCAGAAACATCTCTATATATCACTACCAGGCTCCATTAACAAAATCAGGGATTTTACTGGGAGCTGCTGGAATACCACTGCCTCCATCTGTTAGTGTGTCTGTGTTACTGTGTGGTACTTTTACTGCAGTAAAGTATTTGATTACTTCTTCCACCACTGAAAGTCACACAGTAACACAGACACACTGACAGATGGAGGCAGTGGTATTCCAGCAGCTCCCAGTAAAATCCCTGATTTTGTTAATGGAGCCTGGTAGTGATATATAGAGATGTTTATTTCTTTATGTAAACAGAGAGATAATTGAGAAGTAACTGAGTAACGACAGTGAAAACCTATCTGTTTCAGATACAGGGGTTTGTTCTGGGACCGGATCAGAACCGGACCGTGAGGATTCACCGACCTTTGGGAAACAGCAGCTGAGAAGCGTCTTCTTCAACATCACCGACGTGCGGAGGAGCCGCGCCGCCTCCCGCCGCCATGATGGACACAGCTCCGGTTAACGGCTCCGGGGGTCAGCGGAGAGACACGAGGACGGACGGTGACGACAGCAGCCGGTCGGTCGGTGGATTCAGCACAGACCTCCCGGTGAGTCCCGGAGGAGAGTTTAACGGTCAGAACACCGGACACAGGTTTCAGCTCGGCGCCTTTCAGTTTCATGAAACACAGGATTACATCCGGTCCGACGAGAAACACTTCCTGTCTGTGGTTCGCTCCTTTCAAAATAAAAGCGGCGGTCTGCAGTAGCGCCTCCCGGTGGACGGTGGCCAGGACTACAGAGACGGTTACCAATAGAAACAGGCGGCGGTAATAGATTACCGAGCTGTAACAAGTAATTTATTCGGAAAACGGCAGTAGGATGTAGTTTAACTCTAAAAACTGTGAGTTTATCGATACAGTCGGAAGGAGAACAGGTGAGTTTCTGCGGTATTTTACCGCCGCTCTTCTCTTCTTTAGCCGGAGCCTCTCAATATTCATTTCTAATATACGTTTTACTTTAATGACCACGTTTGAAAACAACTGTAAAATAAAGCCGTTAAAGTCCATGTCTGTTTCAGTGGAGGGAAAATAGTAATAATAGTAATAAAAACAGCAGCTGCGTTGGCCGGGAATCGAACCCGGGTCAACTGCTTGGAAGGCAGCTATGCTAACCACTATACCACCAACGCCATGATAAGATGTGGCCTTCTAGTCTACATCAAGCACGAATACGTGACTTGTCATCGTTTCCAAGAGGCATGACAGATGCGGTGATGGGAGGTTCTTCATGTAGTATCACTCACATCCTTCTATTTTAACCTAATTTACTGATTATGAATGGGCTGTGTGTTGGTATGAAATTTTTTATTCAGTGTTTTCATAAAAGCCTTATTTTTATGCATTTTTTAAAAACCAAAATAAATACACCGTTACTATTGCTTAATATTTTAATCAAATCTCTAAATGAACACAGAACCACAGCAAACAAGTCAAATAAATTAAGGCCAAAGTCTTAGCGTTATGACACTTAAGTCTGTCCTCGCATGTACTTAGAAGACACTAGCAGGGGCTACTGCCCCTGACAACATAGCTCCCAGGTTAACAGGGACACCCAAACCCCTCCACCACATGAGGGTGGTAAGTCAACATGGACCACCTACCTAAACATAGTTGTTGACCAACTGCACCCCTGCAGGAATATTCCCTGGTGGCAGTGGCCTCTTTCAGCAGGACAGTGCTCCCTGCCATTCTGCTAACATATTAAGAATTCAAGGTCTTGACTTGGCCCCCATCTTCCCCAGATGTCAGTCTGATCGAGCATCTGTGGAATGGGCTGTTTTTCCTTACAGGCGTCTGATAACTGAAGGCTCTGCCTCCCATTCTGCTCCTGGAAACTCTGGGAACCACCAGTAAATCAGCATTCTGGGAGAACAGGGTTCTAGTGGGATTGTAGGGAACTAATAGCTCTTTAAGATAGGATGGTGCCCGACCATTAAGGTCTTTGTAGGTGAGGAGGAGGATTTAAGATTCTACTCTGAATTTAACAGGGAGCCAAAGTATAGAGGCTAACACAAGAGAAACATGATCTCTTCTCTAGTTCCTGTGAGTAATCGTGCTGCAGCGTTATACACAATCAACAGTAAACATCAGTGCTATTTAGAAAGCAGTCAGATAAATGCATTCTTTTTATTATCAGTCAGGCTAAACATATGTTTTAGAAGATCTACACTTTACAACAGATGATACATATGAGACAGATTTTAGACATTTTCAGTCCATACATTACAGGGTTACACAGAGGCTGGTG
The DNA here is from genome assembly GCF_001640805.2 of Lates calcarifer. Lineage (NCBI taxonomy): Eukaryota > Metazoa > Chordata > Actinopteri > Centropomidae > Lates > Lates calcarifer. Next base: position 275,891 of record NC_066853.1, read on the forward strand.
TGTTAGAAAGTACAACAACAAACACATTGAACACATCTGCTGCAGAGTTCACATCAGATCTGTTCAATCACATGTTAAAAATAACAATCATAGAAAAGTTCAGCAGGGAAGAAGTTGAGATGTGCAGCTACTGTCACAGAACAAATGACGAGTCTACAGACTTTATTTCCTCTGGTGTCAGAGCAGGTCAGATTGAAAATGTAGTTTCCACAGAAAATTGTATCAGCGATGCTCCCACACAGCTGTAAAGAGGAACTTAAGGATGTTTGTTATATGTAGAGGATCAGAGATGTCAAGATATCTGTCATAAGACATGACGGATATATATGTTACGGATTTTAGACAGATTTAGTCCATACAGTACAGGGTTGAAGAGAGGTGGACATGTTAGAAAATACAGTGATAAAAAAATTCTCAACACATTAGGTACACTGCTCATATTAAACCTGCTCTGTAATATTTCAAAACAAGCTCCAAAAGAAACAATGATCAGAGAAGCAAGGTGAGGTGTGCAGGTACTGACAGCTTTTTGTCTGGTCTGTTTAGAACCAGAAAAACAAACTTTAAGAATCTTCATGTAAGAGAAAAGGATTAAAATGAGAGGAATAATGATTATAATAACTGTGTAAATGAGTCCATAAATGTTATTTACACTGGTGTCAGAGCAAGACAGTTTGACAATAGAATAATTCATACAGAAAACTTTGTCAATAATGTTCCCACACAGCTGTAAAGAGAAACTCAGTGATACCAAAAAACCACTTGCAAGAAAAGGGAATAACCATGTTCCAGCAATAAACCTTGTGACCTTTTTAGTTGTCATATGTAAGTTATATTGTAGAGGATAACAGATAGCGAGGTATCTGTCATAAGACATGACGGCTAAATTTAAAAATTGCACACACACATATGAATGCACACAGTAAATCTGCAGGAAACAAAAGGGAACAGAAACAGTGTGAATGTCAGAGAGGATCTGAAGCAGAAGGAATGGAAACAACCCTGTACTACCATACAGTTCATTTACAAACATACTGCACAGAAACAGGTACATAGGTTCATGTAAACTTCTGTTCATACAGATAATCACTATCAACAACACATTGGCACAAAGAATTAAAATATATAGAAATGTTAGAATTGTAAAATATATATATTTTATAGGTCCAGTATCAAAGTAGGCACTCAGTGTGAAATATGAAACCTGTGTCGAGTTCATCCTCATTTTAACTTTTAAAGCAGTCATAAGGCTGTTGACTGGATGAACTAAATGTAAATATTTAAATCTTACATTTTTACACCGTTTTGCAAAAGTAAAACTTGAAACTGAAAATTCTGAAACCATCAAACATAAACAATAGTTTCTATTAATATAAAAGATGATTCTGATCAAGAATTTAAATGTTATAAAGACTTAGAAGACATAGTTCATGACACTGTGTGAATCTGACCGACTCCCTCTGAACTGAGATGAAACTCTGCTGCTGGTTCTTTTAAAGTTTTCAAGACAGACACCCACAGCAGCAGTATGACCTCACTATCACACTCACTGAGTGGGTGTATTATAATATTTATACATCAATCAGCCACAAGAGACGCTCTGACGCTTCCTGTATCGAACGTCGGGATTTTGTGAGATCGACACTTCATCACTGCTCTGTTTGCTCTCTTCACTTTCTGTCACACATTATCTGCTGCTGCTTTGTACTACTCTGTCTTATTTTCTATTGCTACCTGTTTATTGATATTTTCTCTGACTCTAGCCTGTTTGTTGTTAGTTTAGTTTAGCTTAGCTTAGCCGTTTGTAGCCTCATTAGCCTATTTTAAATTGTAGCCTCACCTTCTCACTCCTACAGCTAACCTAGCTTGAAGTAACTACTACCGTGGCCTGTGTTAGCTGTTCTGCTCTTGAAGACAGGGTGTCTCTCCTAGAGAGACGTGTCCGTCAACTAGAGCAGCTCCTTTCTCCTAGCATTACCTTAGATATGACGGGCACCCCAGATAGTGTTATCCACAGGTTTGACAGCGAGCCTGTTAGGGCTAGCTTAGCCTCGTCGGCAGTGAGTGCGGAGTTCGTCCCTGTCAGCCGGCGGAAAGGGGCACGTAAGAGCAAGCAACCGGTTGCAGTCTCCCGACTGCAAACCGGTTTTCGACTCTTGCTAGCCCCGTTGGTAGTCCTGTGCGCCCGCGTGTCTCCCCCGCTCCCGCTGACAGGGCTAAATAACGCACTCTAGTCATAAAGGACTCCATCAATGTCAGATTAGCTTCGCCAGCCAATGTTTACTGCCTACCTGGGGCCAGAGCTTCCGACATTGAGGATAATCTTAGGGTGCTGGCATCACGCAGGGAGAAACAGGGGGCTCAGGTACACTCCACACCTAGTTATAGCAACACTGTGATTCATGTCGGCACCAATAACATTAGAATGAAGCAGTCTGAGGTCACCAAAGCTAGTTTAGCTAGGACGTTTGAGTTTGCTAGAAAGATGTGTCGGCATCGATAAGTTGTCTCTGGTCCTTTACCCATGCGGGGTAATGATGAAGTGTACAGTAGATTAACGTCTCTGAACTGCTGGCTGGCTCGTCACTGTAGTGAGCAGGGATATAGTTTTGTGGATAACTGGCCTTCTTTCTGGGGCCGTCCTGACCTGCTGAAGGCAGATGGTCTGCATCCTACTGGAGCAGGCGCTGCTGTTTTATCTAGGAATATAGACAGGTGTTTACGTCGGGTTTGACAGTAAGACACTAGTGATCGGCAGGTCGCAGGTGAGTAGAGAACCTGCTAGGTCTTTAGGTGGTGCGGTTTTGGAGTCCACTAGCTTAGATGATGAATCTAACCAGGAACATTTGCAGACTTTAGATGCTCAGACTGATCTACTGCATTGAGACTGTCTCCATTCCCCGCAGTACTATTCACAAGTTTCCTAAGTTTCTAAACCACCATGTACAAAACACCACTCCTGCCACTGGTGACAGTGCTAGGTCCCATAAAGTACTGAATAAAAGGCCACTTAAATTTCCTAACAGAAACACTAGATGCCTCATTCCTATTAATACTTCATCTATAGGTACCTTGCCACACCAGGCTGCTACCAGCAGCTCCAGGCTCAATATGATCCTCAAATTTGGCTTCATAAATATTAGATCACTTTCTACCAAGGCATTATTGATAAATGACTTGATTCTTGAACATAATCTGGATATGGTTGGTCTATGTGAAACATGGCTTAAACCAGATATGTTCCTGCCTTTAAATGAAACTTCCCCACCTGAGTATGCCAACGCACATGTTGCTCGGGCTACGAAAAAAGGTGGGGGCGTTGCTTTAATTTATAAGTCTTTCTTTGGTCTAACCTCAGCTCTTAATGTCACTTTTAACTCCTTCGAGGCTGTAGTATTGAAACCTTCTCTAGTAGCTTCCGACCCCCATGACCAGGGAAATAGATTGCAAACACTCAACCTTGTGGTACTTTACAGACCACCTGGCCCCTACTCACAGTTTTTAGATGAATTTGGAAATTTTTTATCATGTCTTGTCACATATAGTGATGATATCCTAATTATGGGTGACTTTAACATTCACCTAAATAAGGCCTCTGACCCTCTAAATAAAGCCATTCTGGCACCTATTGATACCTTTGGGTTCACACAGTCTGTACATGAACCTACTCACTGTGGTGGTAACACTCTAGACCTGATTCTTTCCCGTGAGATTGAGGTGTCTAATCTGACCATCTCTCCTGTCACATCGGTTATCTCCGATCATTTTCTTATCAAATTTGATGCAACTCTAGTCTGTCCCCCTAAAATTGTCTCTAATATATCTTCCACCAGACACATAGGTCCCACAACTTTAACTGTTCTTAGTGAGCAACTACCAGAGGTCCTGGCCCCTTTTACAGCAGCAGTTGGTTCTGTTGATAACTGTACCAGGGATTTAAATACAACCTTGTCTAGTTATTTATTAGTTTAGTTTAGTAACATTTATTAGTGTTAGTGATAGAGTTAGTACTGCTAATGTTTCACTTATCATTACTATTTCTTTAGCTATAATAATAATAATAATAATAATAAAATATTATTATTACTACTACTACTATTTACATTTTGACTTAGTCTGTGTATCTGCAATGTTGTACCTAAATAAAGTGGTCCAGAGAAGCACAACCAATGTGTATGGGCAGCAAATAGTTGGAGCACACCCTCCGGTCTCCCTTTTCAAAAATGGAGAGCATCACCCCAATCTGCCACTCCACAGGTACTGCCCTCAACCTCCACAAAACATGTAAGAAACATGTCAACCAAGACAGCCCCACAATGTTCAGAACCTTCAGCATCTCAGGGTGAATCTCCTCCACACTGAGCGCCTTGCCGCTGGTCAGTTTCTTGATTACTTCAGCAACCTCTGCCAAGGATATGGGTGGGGCTTCCCTTAAATCATTAGACTCCTCCTTCACGGAGGACGTACTGGCTGGGTTCAAGAGTTTCTCAAAGTGCTCTTTACATCACTCAATGATATTCACAGTCTTGGTCAACTTTTCCCTTCCCTGGCTGAACACAACCTGAGCCAAACCCTGCTTTCCATTCCTAGGTGGTTGGATGGTTTGCCAGAACCTCCTTGAGGCCAAGCAAAAGTCTTTCTCCATAACTTATCCAAAGTCCTCCCACAACCAAGGTTTTGCTTCTGTGACTGTCAAGGCTGCAGCTTCTCTGGCCTCTCTGTACCTGTCTGCTGCTTCAGGGGACCGTTGGTGTCCAATGGTGGGTTCTTATGTTGGCGCCTCGACAGGCTCTGAGAATCTTCTGACCACTGCTCCTACTTGCCAGATTTTCTATTGAGATATTGAATGTGGCTCATTTGGACTCAAGTTCCCCAACCTCCCTTGGGACGCATGAAAAGTTCTTCTGGAGGTGTGGTTTTAAGACCCCATGGACAGATGCTTCTGCCAGATGTTCACAGTGCACCCTCACTACTTGACTGGGTTTGCCAGGTTTGTCCAGCAGCCTTCCCTGCCATCTGATCCAACTCATCACCTGGTGGTGATCAGCTGACAGCTCTGGTCCTCTCTTCACTCAAGTGTCCATACGGACACAGATCTGATGATACAACCACACAGTCAATCATTGATGTTTGGTCTAAGGTGTTCTGGTACCAAGTACACTTATGAACCACTTTGTGCTCAAACAAGGAGTTCATTATGGCCAATTCATGATTATCACAGACGTCCGATAACAAAGCATCATTCAGGGTCAGATCAGGAAGAACACTCTTCCCAATCATGCGCCTTCAGGTTTTCCCATTGTCACCCATGTGAGTATTGAAGTCCCACCGGCAGAACTATAGAGTATCCAGTTGGAACCCTTTCCAGGACATTGTCCAAGAGGACCAGGCACTCTGAGATGTGGTTTGGTACATAAGCACAAACAACAGCCAGAGTAGTCTCCTCAGTAACTTGGAGTCTCAGAGAGGTGACCTTCTTGTTCACAGGGGAAAACTCCAACACAGCAGCGCTCAGCCAGGGACTTACGAGTATCACCACTCTCACCCAGTGCCTCTCACCCTGGGCGACTCAGGGAAAGGAGAGTCCAGCCCCTCTCCAGGAGTTTGGCCCCAAAGCCTGTGCTATGTATAGAGGTGAGCCCAACTATATCTAGATGGTACTGTTCCATCTCCCACAACAACTCAGACCTCAGGCCTCCATATTCCCCAGCTCTCAGTCTGATCTAGCATCTGTGGAATGGGCTGTTTTTTCTGTATGAGCTTCATTTTGTCACCTGTAAACAAACTGATTCACTGCATTCCCAAAGTATTACGTAGTATTACATATATTTAATTACAACAGCAGGCACTGAGTAGGATCGTAGGAGCAGCAGGAGGTTTGTCATCACAGATCAGACTCTACAGCTCCAGAGGCAGAAATACCTGCAGAAAGAGACAGAAGAGGAGAGAGAGACGGAAGAGCACAATACTACAGGAAAGAGAAGATACTGAGTTAGTGACAGAAATTTATGAGGTGTCAATGCGTACTGATAGAGAGAGAGGAGCTCAGTGCATCATGGGAAATCCCCTGGCAGTCTAGGCCTGTAGCAGCATAACTAGGTTCAGGTTCAGGTCTGATCCAGCTCTGACTATAAGCTTTATCAAAGAGCAAAGTTTCAAGTCTACTCTTAAAGGGACAGAGGGTGTTTCTGCCTCCCGGACCCAAACTGGAAGAAGGTTCCACAGTAGAGGAGCCTGATAGCTGAAGGCTCTGCCTCCCATTCTACTCTTAGAAACTCTGGGAACCACCAGTAAACCAGCATTCTGGGAGAACAGGGTTCTAGTGGGATTGTAGGGAACTAATAGCTCTTTAAGATAAGATGGTGCCCGACCATTAAGGGCTTTGTAGGTGAGGAGGAGGATTTAATATTCTACTCTGAATTTAGCAGGGAGCCAATGTAGAGAGGCTAACACAAGAGAAACATGATCTCTTCTCTAGTTCCTGTGAGTAATCGTGCTGCAGCGTTATATACAGTACACACATCAGTCAGGCTAAACATATGTTTTAGAAGATCTACACTTTACACCAGATGATACATATGAGACAGATTTTAGACATTTTCAGTCCATACATTACAGGGTTACACAGAGGCTGGTGTGTTAGAAAGTACAACAACAAACACATTGAACACATCTGCTGCAGAGTTCACATCAGATCTGTTCAATCACATGTTAAAAATAACAATCATAGAAAAGTTCAGCAGGGAAGAAGTTGAGATGTGCAGCTACTGTCACAGAACAAATGACGAGTCTACAGACTTTATTTCCTCTGGTGTCAGAGCAGGTCAGATTGAAAATGTAGTTTCCACAGAAAATTGTATCAGCGATGCTCCCACACAGCTGTAAAGAGGAACTTAAGGATGTTTGTTATATGTAGAGGATCAGAGATGTCAAGATATCTGTCATAAGACATGACGGATATATATGTTACGGATTTTAGACAGATTTAGTCCATACAGTACAGGGTTGAAGAGAGGTGGACATGTTAGAAAATACAGTGATAAAAAAATTCTCAACATATTAGGTACACTGCTCATATTAAACCTGCTCTGTAATATTTCAAAACAAGCTCCAAAAGAAACAATGATCAGAGAAACAAGGTGAGGTGTGCAGGTACTGACAGCTTTTTGTCTGGTCTGTTTAGAACCAGAAAAACAAACTTTAAGAATCTTCATGTAAGAGAAAAGGATTAAAATGAGAGGAATAATGATTATAATAACTGTGTAAATGAGTCCATAAATATTATTTACACTGGTGTCAGAGCAGGCCAGTTTGACAATAGAATAATTCATACAGAAAACTTTGTCAATAATGTTCCCACACAGCTGTAAAGAGAAACTCAATGATACCAAAAAACCAATTGCAAGAAAAGGGAATAACCATGTTCCAGCAATAAACCTTGTGACCTTTTTAGTTGTCATATGTAAGTTATATTGTAGAGGATAACAGATAGCGAGGTATCTGTCATAAGACATGACGGCTAAATTTAAAAATTGCACACACACATATGAATGCACACAGTAAATCTGCAGGAAACAAAAGGGAACAGAAACAGTGTGAATGTCAGAGAGGATCTGAAGCAGAAGGAATGGAAACAACCCTGTACTACCATACAGTTCATTTACAAACAGGCTGCACAGAAACAGGTACATAGGTTCATGTAAACTTCTGTTCATACAGATAATCACAATCAGCAACACATTGGCACAAAGAATTAAAATATATAGAAATGTTAGAATTGTAAAATATATATATTTTATAGGTCCAGTATCAAAGTAGGCACTCAGTGTGAAATATGAAACCTGTGTCGAGTTCATCCTCATTTTAACTTTTAAAGCAGTCATAAGGCTGTTGACTGGATGAACTAAATGTAAATATTTAAATCTTACATTTTTACACAGTTTTGCAAAAGTGAAACTTGAAACAGAAAATTCTGAAACCATCAAACATAAACAATAGTTTCTATTAATATAAAAGATGATTCTGATCAAGAATTTAAATGTTATAAAGACTTAGAAGACATAGTTCATGACACTGTGTGAATTTGACCGACTCCCTCTGAACTGAGATGAAACTCTGCTGCTGGTTCTTTTAAAGTTTTCAAGACAGAAACCCACAGCAGCAGTATGACCTCACTATCACACTCACTGAGTGGGTGTGTTATAATATTTATACATCAATCAGCTACAACATTAAAGCCACTGACAGGTGAATATGAATTATCTTGTTATAGTGGCACCTGTCAAGAGGTGGGATATATCAGTTAATTCTTGAAACTGATATTGTGTTGGAGGCAGGAAAAATGGGCAAGTGTGATGATCTGAATGACTTTGAAAATGGTCAGATTGTGATGGCTAAAGGACTGGGTCAGTAGGTTCTTGTGGAGTTCCCGGTTTGCAGTGGTCAGTACCTAAATAAAGTGGTCCAGAGAAGGACAACCAATATGTGTTTGGAGTGAAGGCTGATCCTACAGGAGAGCTGTTGAAGCGCAAACTGCTGGAAATAGGAACCATCATCCCAGTCTGCCACTGCACAGGTTCTGTCCATGTCCTGTTTGGTAACCTCACAATCGTGTCTCTGCTCTTTGCAGATGATTTGGTTTGTTGGCTCCATCAGACTGTGACCTTCAGAGAGTACTGGGCTGGTTTGCAGCCAAGTGTAAAGTGGTCACGATGAGGTTTGGCACCTTCAAGTCTGAGGCCATGGTTCTCTGTTGGAAAATGGCAGATTGTTCTGACTGGGTTGGGGGTATATTGCTGCCCTGAGTGAAGGACTTTACTGGGAGGAGATCTTGGGGTAGTCCCAGCATTCGTTGGATGGGTTACATATCCAATCTGGCCTGTGAATGCCTCGGGATCCTCCAGGTGGAGCTGGAAAACGTTGCTGGGGAGAGGGATGTCTGGAATAGCCATGAGTTGGCAGGTCCATATAGCTCATTGGTGCTGAGCCCAGCCAGGCCCCATGGATGCAAACCTGGCCACCAGATGCATGCTGACGAGCTTCCCTTCCAGGTCTGGCTCCAGGAGGGTGCCCCAGTTTCCCTGTTCCGAGCAAGGTTGTGCAACCAAAAATATGCTGTTTCATTGGGTGTCTTTGAATTGTCCCTAGTCTGGCCCAACCCCAGGGACCAGTTTGTCTTAGAAGACACTAGCAGGGGCTACTGCCCCTGACAACATAGCTCCCAGGTTAACAGGGACACCCAAACCCCTCCACCACGTGAGGGTGGTAAGTCAACATGGACCACCTACCTAAACATAGTTGTTGACCAACTGCACCCCTGCAGGAATATTCCCTGGTGGCAGTGGCCTCTTTCAGCAGGACAGTGCTCCCTGCCATTCTGCTAACATATTAAGAATTCAAGGTCTTGACTTGGCCCCCATCTTCCCCAGATGTCAGTCTGATCGAGCATCTGTGGAATGGGCTGTTTTTCCTTACAGGCGTCTGATAACTGAAGGCTCTGCCTCCCATTCTGCTCCTGGAAACTCTGGGAACCACCAGTAAATCAGCATTCTGGGAGAACAGGGTTCTAGTGGGATTGTAGGGAACTAATAGCTCTTTAAGATAGGATGGTGCCCGACCATTAAGGGCTTTGTAGGTGAGGAGGAGGATTTAAGATTCTACTCTGAATTTAACAGGGAGCCAAAGTAGAGAGGCTAACACAAGAGAAACATGATCTCTTCTCTAGTTCTTGTGAGTAATCGTGCTGCAGCGTTATACACAATCAACAGTAAACATCAGTGCTATTTAGAAAGCAGTCAGATAAATGCATTCTTTTTATTATCAGTCAGGCTAAACATATGTTTTAGAAGATCTACACTTTACAACAGATGATACATATGAGACAGATTTTAGACATTTTCAGTCCATACATTACAGGGTTACACAGAGGCTGGTGTGTTAGAAAGTACAACAACAAACACATTGAACACATCTGCTGCAGAGTTCACATCAGATGTGTTCAATCACATGTTAAAAATAACAATCATAGAAAAGTTCAGCAGGGAAGAAGTTGAGATGTGCAGCTACTGTCACAGAACAAATGACGAGTCTACAGACTTTATAGTCCAGTCAATAATGTTCCCACACAGCTGTAAAGACAAACTCAATGAGTTTAGTTAATGACTAAACACAGCAGCTGAATCTGTTGAATCATTACAGAAATCAAGAGTTAAATTTGCAATTCTATGAATTCTGGATGACCACCAGGGACAGTTGCTAACACTGAATGATACCCATTTTGTGCACATGCAGGTCAAGTATTAAATATCAACATAATTACGTGTGACCTGGGATGACAGAGTGTGGAGTATATAAGTCAACATCATCATGAAGAGAACTAAGGTTTCTTGAAGGACAGCCACTGCTAATGCATGGGGAACAGCAACACTGCCCCAATAAAAACAGGCAAATGTGCATGGTGTAGCCCAGCTGACTGCAGCACAGATCTCACTCACTTGGAGGGTTAGGGTTAGGGTTGGAGGTGGAGACACTCCTGGTAGAGTGGTTTGTGATTTTAAGAGGCACAGGCAGTCCTCCTTCTCTCCCGGGGTAGATATTTCCTGTCTGAGACTTTGTGGTGTTGTTGACTATGGTCAGTCTGACCCCACTGAAAACCAGGGGCTGGCACTGAAACTGACGACTGTACCCCTGAGAAAGTGTGGCCACCACCCAAGGGTCTGTAGTGCAGCTTTCCCAGCAACTGAGGTGCTGCTGGGAGAAATGTCCGACAGCCAGACGAGGCTTGCCCCCTGACCTTTTGAAGGCTAGAGTGAGCACTATGGCTGATATTGATGCAGAGGGTCAGATCAGTGCATCTGATACACTGATACACAGTCTTTACAAATGGTACTATATTTAGTTGTAGTTTTAGTTGTTTGCAAATTGCAATTAAATTTTTTATATTTATTTAATATGTCATGTTAAGTAAATTTGTTAATTGTAAGTATTTTAGTGAGTAATTCCTCAAAACCTGGCTCCATCAGTTTCTGTTGTAACTTTCATGTTCAATATCCTGTTTATACAAAGTTAACTTCAGACATCATTGTAGTTTACTAGTCAACATATCCATGTTTTATTTTTTCCTGTTACTCAAACTCAACAGATCAGTCAGATGATCTACTTAGGAACAAAACAGACTTTTACATATGTTATGGATTTTCACTCCATACAGTACAGGGCTGAAAAGTGGCTGGCATGTCACAATATATAATGATAAAAAAATGTGCAACACAACAGGTAAATTGTTCATGTTTAACCTGCTCTGTAACACTTCAAAGCTAGCCCCAAAAGAAAAGTTGAGCAGAGAAGCAAGGTGAGGTGTGCAGGTACTGACAGCTTTTTGTCTGGTCTGTTTAGAGTGTAGAAAACTAAAGTTAGAGGAACAAAGACTGCGAGTGCAGTAACAAATAGTCCATAGATGTTACTGACTGTTGTGTCAGAGCAGGCCAGTTTGACAATAGAGTAGTTCACACAGTAGTCACACAGTTATTGATGATGTTTCCACACAGCTGTAAAGAGGAATTCAAGGATATCGTACCAACCACTATGAGAAAAGCGGGAAACCATGTTACAGCAATAAGTACGGCGACCCTCTTAAATGTCATATGTATGTTATATTGTAGAGGATGACAGATAGCGAGGTATCTGTCATAAGACATGACGGATAAATTGAAAAATTCTTTACAAACATATGTATACACACAGAAAATCTGCAGGAAACAAAAGGGAACAGAAACAGTGTGAATGTCAGAGAGGATCTGAAGCAGAAGGAATGGAAACAACCCTGTACTACCATACAGTTCATTTACAAACAGGCTGCACAGAAACAGGTACATAGGTTCATGTAAACTTCTGTTCATACAGATAATCACTATCAGCAACATGTTGGCACAAAGAATTAAAACATATAATGATAGAAGAATCACAAAGAATAAGTATTTTAACAGTCCAGTGTTAAAGTAGGCAGCAAGTGTGAAATAAGAAATCTGTGTAGAGTTTAACATGATCCTTTTAAAGTTCATTAAGTGGTCTTACCACTGTCTATAGGGTTAACTAGGTAATGATTATTTTATTAAGTTGATGGACTCCCACAGCAGCAGTCTGACCTCACCATCAAAATATCCCACTGATTTTGAAGTCTGAACAGCCGGTCTCAAAGTAGCCAGTACATCTCTTCGTCAGGGGAACAGATGTAGAGCCACAAAGATGTCCTAACCTCTGAGAATAATGTGAGAATCTATGTAGAACTGTTTATGGAGACCTGTTTGGGAGATATGGCCACAAGGTCAATGGGCCACAATTCTGACAATAACTGGCAGGGTGCATGTCCGAGTGTAGCTACCTCTGATGGAGGTAATTACAGTTTGATAAATAGTGCTTTCATTGGCCAAAACTGACAAAGGGTTTTTGGCATGCCCCTCACCAAAAGTATGACAGAGATAACTCCTTTCTCCCTCCCAGATGGACTATTCCAGTAAAAAGCCTTGTCATTTTGAGTCTATGGTGCCGACATCCACCTTTCTGCAAAACCAAACACTGAGGCCTCCTTAGTCTTTCTCAATGACATTGTAGTCTATATACTGCTGGCTAACCTTAGAAGACCACCAGAATATGAGATGATGCAGGGATTTAAAGCAATGGGTTTTCTCAGGACAGACTCATCAGGGTTGAGGAACTACTGATCTAGACTGGCTAAGTAGTAACGTCAGATGGATTGAAACCATCTATGTGGTCCAAATCAAGTGCTTGTTTGATCTACTGGTGCAGCTGCCCCCACACCTTTTAGACATTAGTCTATGGCTGTGTACGAAACTGCATACTAATGTACTGCCTACTACATACTCATACAGAATATACTGTATACTGCTTACTAAATGAGTGTTTAAGTAGGTGGCTGTTCATACTGAAGCATACTACCAGTATCCCAGAATTCATTTCACACCACTGGCGGCAACAGTGTCAACTGGCGGCGATTTAAAGCAAAGATTTTTCACGTTTATTGATCAGTGCCATCTGTGGGGGGGGTGCTTTCTGGATGTCACCATAGGATTCCCTGGCTGTGTGCATGATGCCAGGCTCCTCAGGTGCAGCCTGTTCTATGACCACCAGTTGTACCCACCTCCAGAATGGTGCCTCATAGGTGATGGAAGATATCCCTGTTTGGCTGAACCCATCTGCCTGATGACCCCATTCCGAGAGTCTGTCCGGAATGCTGTTGAGGCCAGGTACAACTTCAGGCTGTCCAGGGCAAGGTGTGTGGTGGAGAGGGCATTTGGGGTGCTGAAGCCCAGGTGGTGCTCCATCTTTTTGAAAGCACTGGAGGTGAAGATGGAGTTTGTGTGACGTTATTATTGACTGCCAAAACATCCCCATTCCGGATGCAGAGGTTGTGGAGACTGATGAAGATGGTAAAGGTGGTGATGGTAATGACTGTGGTGATGCCATTGAGCCACTGCAGCAGTCTGGGGACAGCCTCAGAAACAGGCTTGCAGCTACAGTGTCAACTCCAACTGGCAGGATCCCTGTACTGCAGGAACACGATTATTTTTAGGTGTTTTGTTTAATTTTCCTTATTTCTATTTCAATGTTGGCAAACCCTGGTGATCACATGTACATAGTTGTAGTAAAGTTTACATTCACATTTTAAATATCTGCATTTTCTTGTTACACTTTTTTAAATATCATCTGTTGTCAATTTATCACCTGTGTTTCTTCTGTTTCAAGGTGCTTGCCTGTTTTTGTAATAAACCTGTTTCTGATTGCACTTCATTTTCAGAAACCCTTTAAAATCAACTATCCTGCCAAAATAAGTTTTGTTAAAATAGACTAAGCATAACTCATACATTTTTATCATGGTCGCCTAACAATTGTGCTACTGATGATTGTATTTGACTGAAGAGAGGGTCTGTAGCACAGAGCCACCTTCAGATCACTTCTAAAGATTCAGGAGTAGGGAGACCAGTGTTTGCTCATTGCAAGCATCAGACAACACTACTGTACCTGCTGGGATGATGTCTACATATATAACTCCTTACTTCATTTCACTATCATTTTATAAATGTTTCTGATCTTTTTATGATCAGAAAATAATGTTACAAAATGATCACAGAAGCAACACTGCAGATCTTTATTTTTATTTCTTTATTTTTTAAACAACTCTAACAAGTTCATCAGCCTTTCCTCCCTGGCACGACTCTCCCTCTCCCTCTCCTCCCTTTCTCGCTGTTCCTCCCTCGCTCTCGCATCCATCCACTCTCTCCACTCTCTGTCCCTCCTTTCACTGTTCCTTCTCTCTTCCTCTCTCCTTTCTTTCTCCTTCTTCTCTTCTCTCTCCATGGCCTCGCTAATTCTCTTCTCATCCCTTTCCTCTTGTCGCCTCTCTCTCTCATCCTCTCTCTCCTGACTCCCACTTCCTCTTTGCTGGCTCTCTACCTTCCTGCTCTTGAGGAGAGACCACTGCTGCAGAGGTTGATGCCATGGATGAGGTGATGAGGTTTGGTGGGGTAATCGATGGTCTCTGCCCCATCACCTCATCCATGGCATCAAACCACTTCCAGTTTGCAGCAGTGGCCTCTCCTCCCTCTGTGCTCACACCAGTTCTAGGTGCCTTCAGCTCCTAAAAGACCACACACACACACACACACACACACACAGGTCATCTGATAATCACCAATTGGCTTAACTTATCGCCACTAGTCATATAAATCTCTAGTGTATTCATATTAACACAGATTATATTCATACCCTACAAACTATTGTTTATATTTGACCATTTATATACACATCATATTCTTGTCATATTTTAACTGTTTACTCTGCATTTCCTAGTGTTCATATTTCAATATGTTCCAACTGTCACCAGTGTTTACTCTTTATATATCATAGCATATTCAAATCAGTACGTTCATACTGCTCTTACTGTACATATTGCAGCATATTTTCTGCATTTCTGGTAAGATCCTAAACTTCCTGATATTTTTTTTAAGTAAGCAAAAACATGATGACATGTTTCTTCTGTGCTTAACAAGACTGTGGTGTTTTTGATGCTTGAACTCGACTTGTACTTCTGCTTCAGGTTTTCCCACTTTTTTTTCACCCACCCAGCCTTTGATGAAGCATATCATTAGTGAAATTATCATTCACTTGGTAGAAGAAACCAAAGAGCTTATGATGAACTATGCACATTGAAATTAATTATCTTACTCCTATCTTATCTTGCTCCTCATTTATGGCCCTCCACCGAATGAGGCGGCCCGTGTCTTCATCAGTCCCTTGATGAAACGAACAACGAAGTACAATGTTGTTAATCACAGCTATCCATCATATGTCCACATTTACAGCTCCGTAGTAATTACAGCGCCAACTGACAAGCCTCTAAACTAAATTAGCATGTAGGCTAATGGGCTAGCTGACCAGTTGAGCGCCACATCGATTCCAACAACAACAACATATTTTTTGGGCTCTTTTGTTGTTCAACAGACAACTGCTCCTCTCACTTATTGTGTGAACAACTGAGTGCAATGCTTTGAATGCCTTTAAGGAGAGACTGGGTGAGAGATTGTGGTAATAGACTTTCATCCCACCTTTGAGTGTGGAAGCTGATATGGTTAGAAACTCTCTTGACTTTAGACATGCCCTGATGATACTTAACTAATTTGTTTGCCACTTCATTAGGTTTCTGATATTGCTTTTATTCTGACCTGTCACCTGTGACCAGTTTGCCTTTGGTGATCATTTGAGGAGGGGATCATCACATGATGTTTAAGTTGTAACAAAGTTCACAGTGATGAACAGCCACCACCCACTGCTACGAAAGACAGATTATTATTATTATCTTGATTTAGTACAGCCAGTGCAAGGATAGCATCGTACAGAACACAAGGTCTGCCAGCTGATTTTACCAGCTACAAAATAGAGTTAGCATTGAGCAGCTAACTCTGCAGGGAGAACAAAGAAACCACTATTGAACTCTTCATCAATACTGATGTCACACAGACAGGAAAACTGGATTTTGCAAAGCAACACACTAAAAAGACATCTTCTGTTTCCCTACAATGGACTTGGTAATATAACTGGGCCTAGTTTAGCTTATCTTACATAGCATGGGTAAGCACAAGACTGTTTGACTGTTTCCAGAGTATTGTAATGATTTGATTCAATGCCCTGAGCACTTACAGTACTTAAAGTACATCTAAGTGTCTTGCATGCAACTTGCTAATCACTCGCTAAACCCGGTACCTCCATTTTATCTAAGTTTGCCTCAACAAATGTATCTCTTTGTGAACCTCTCCCACATGCCATGCAGTCAGCCATCTTTTGATTCTGCCATGTGGGTTATAGTTTAAGCCATGTGGTTTAAGACAAAGCAGCCACCTGTGAATCAACCACTTTTTGGTTTAAACACAGAAAAAGCAATAAAGGAAAACACAACCCCTCATCAGTGATGTTGAAACAGGTTATTCATTGCAGTGAATTTTCAGAAATGTTGTAGACCAGAGCCAAATGATCATGACATCTTTATGTCTTCAGTTTTCCAGTAGCTGCAAGTGTAGTTGTTCCAGTAAATATACCCTTAAAAATTACAAAAACACCAGTTTTCTTTTTTGTTTCAAGAAAAGATAATGAAGCCACAATAAATTTCTTTCAGTGTTTACATTTTTACAGTTTTTACTCAAAAACCTAGTAGAGTTAATAATTATTGTCAGTGACTGAGTCCTCCCCAGTCCTGAAGCCAAATCTTCTACATTGTGTTTGGGGACAAAGTTGACTGAATGCACTGTGCAACTGGACCTGACAACCTTTTACATCGCTGAGTTTTAACTGTTTCTTACTAAAATTTCAGAGTTTGGACAAAGCCACAGCACATCAGTGTCTTCAGGATGTGTTGTCGTATCTCAGTGGTCCTCATGCCGTAGATGATCGGATTGAAACAGCTTGGAAACAGCAGGTACATGATGCTGAAGAAAACACGAACAACTGCAGGGAAACCATTTTTGGACCGATATGATAGGTAGGCAGTAAGTGCTACAGTCAGGCTGACGCTGATGACCACAATGTGAGTGACACAGGTATGAAGAGCTTTGACACCTGTTTTGCCAGAACTCAGCACAGAGCTGAATATGATGATGTAGGAAACAGTGATTAGGAGGAAGTCAGCCACAGGGATGAAGGCGGCTGTGAGCAAACCTACTAGGTTGTTGATGGCTGTGCTTCCACAGGCCAGCTCCACCAAGGCCATGTGCTCACAGAAACAGTGGTTCATCACATTTGAAGCACAGAATGACAATGTTCCTGCCAGACTCACCATCAGAGTGTTCAGAAGGAAGTTTCTGATCAGAAATGGGATCACAAACTTGAGAAATCTTGGTATTGCCATGCGTTCATGGTAGTAAAGTGGTGTGCAGATGGCGAAGTAGCGGTCCAGTGCCATCCATACCAAAAACGTGGACTGAAAAGCTCCCACAAAGTGAATGAACTCCATCTGAACCAGACAGCCGCCCAGAGAGATCCCCCTCCAGTCAAACAAGAGGCCCAGCAACATGCTGGGGATGCAGACCAGTGGGAAGCTGAGGTCCACAGATGCCATGCCAGCGATGAGGATGTACATCGGTGAGTGGAGGCTTCTCTCTGAAATGACAATGTACAGCAGCAGGGAGTTGGCTGACACTGACGCAATGTACATGATGGAGAATGGGATGAAGAGGACGGGCCTCAGTGCTCCGAGTTCATTGAAGCCATTGAGGATAAAGTGTTTGTGTGAGGAGACGTTGTCCATCCTCCCTTCCTCCTAAAACCCTCTTGGTCTAAGGTTTTAGTTCAATCAGCCTGAAAACAGAGAGAGACAAAAGAATAATTCTAAAAAGTTGTTTCATCCCAGCACAAGTGCAATAAATGTTTCTATGAAGTCCATGCAAACTGCACAACAGACACTGTTACAGAGCTCTAACATTCATGGTTTAAAACATCTTGGCAGTTTTGTTTCATACAAAATGTATTTACTGTTGCAATTTATATGTGCAGAGGCATAATTTTTAGGATTACTGGCATGCTGTCACTGTGGTTCTACAAATTTTAGTCAACAACAAATTAAAACACATTCAGTCATGGAAACAAGAAACATCATTTCACAGCTGAAGTCATTTGGTTTTCTGAGGCTGACAGGCTGACATGCACTTTTCTTGCAGCAGAATTTGTTTTGAATTATGGTGCATTTGGATTGTTATACCTGATAAAACTTGAAATCCATTTGTTGACACAGATGCACAAAATAAAACACTTTTCAGCTCAGTGTTCCCTCAAGCCTAAACTAAATCTCTTCACCAGCATAAGACCAAAATTACCCATCAGACACAAACTCAAACAGAACTTTTTGCCTTTCTCCACAGCATTCAAGCAATCCCTTATTTTTTTTAAATGTCAGAAGCATTTTGGGGTTCACTGTGTAGCTCAAACGCGCTTTGATATGTGGACAAAATTAGAATACAGCAACCGAACTGCTCATATTTCAGGGTCAAAGCACTTGAACAGACATAGAGCCCAGAGGTCGTAAAGGCAGTTTTACATAAAGATGAGAACAGACTCTGAAATCACATTTCTACTGAGATGAATCAACTTCAACTTTGTTTCATGTACATCAAACTCACAGGTCACATTTCTCTGTTTAAAAGTGGAACCAGTTTTCAGAGCCAGATGTAATTTCCAAAATCACCCCAACATCATCTTTGGAGGAATTCAGTATAGTTTACCCACACACAGTACAAAAGACATCCACCTTTAGCCTGCAACACCAATAGAAAATGTTTGAAACAGTCTGAGGTGCAGGGATCTGCTCCCACTCTGACTGTTTCACTGATTTGAAGAAAAGTTAAACCAAGTTCTTACCTGTTGTCGGGAGTTCGTCCTTAAACGTGCCCCATCTGCAGGTTGATAATGTCAGCTACTGACTACCATCCATCCCTCTATCCATCTGTCCCATCTGACCCACTGAGTCAACACTTTAATATTCTCCGACTGATGCTACCATTGGTTGTCTAACACCTTGTCAATCAGTTGGTGTGACAGACTGAAAATCCCACAGAGCAGCAACATCACCGGAAAAAATAAACTTAACATGAAAACTTACTTTCTAAAACCAAAGTTAGGGAGTGATGCACAGCAAAGATGTAAGGCCTGAAGGTGGTCAACCATTTTAGATGTTTGGGTATTAACATTTCCCCTACCTTTAACAGCTTGTCAAAACAGCTGGTTGTGTGAGAGATGGCTGGAACTACCAGTTTCATTTGTTTGAAATGAAAAATCATTCATCCTAACAGTTTGGAGGAACTTGTGTATGCCAACATCCTAATGAAGAAAGCCAAAGTGAAGTTTGGGCCCATAATATCAACAGTCTTGCAGAATAACTATTTGTATGGTAAAGGACAGTAAACGGCACATAGTCCTTACTAAAATGTTAAATGATATGATGGGACAAGATCAATTTCAAGGATAACCAACCATCCATGTCAAAGTCCGTCCACTAAAGTTTTTGTCACTGACAGACTCAGACTGTTCTTCTCAGTGTCTGACAACATGATGATAGGATTCCTACAGAGACAGAGCTTTTTTATTAAAGAGGAAGATCCTTTCAGTTTAACCAGAAACATCTCTATATATCACTACCAGACTCCACTGACAAAAACAGGGATTTAACCAGGAGCTGTTGGAATACCACTGCCTCCATCCGTCAGTGTGTCTGTGTTACTGTGTGGTCCAGGTTAAAAAACTACAGAGTTATCCTTTATCCTTTAACATGTTACTTTATTCTTCTTTTTTTCTTTTTACAATTGTACACTGCGCTACTATTCTAAGTGTTTAGTTATATGTAATATTTTTCATTTATACTTAAAGGAATTTTACTATTTATCATTTGTAAAATGTGTATATATGTGTATCTCTTTCACTGTTAATTGGCATGTATGTAAACCATGTGTTCATTTGTGTCAAACATCCATAATACAGGGAACCTGACTTTCTCCTTAATATACCCATTAAACTTAAATATATCCTCATAATTATTACAATTTAAAGTGTTATTAATCCAATAGTATTAAATATTTTACCAAAACTAACAATTGTAATAACCATAAGCTAGCAACACAGGCTCAACCAGCTTCACTCTCTGATAGGTTGCTCTTGGTGGCCAGACGGAAAAGCACCAATCACAAACTAGACGTTTAATGTGCTCCTCTCATTGGCCAGTTGATAGCAACTCCCGCCCCTCTGACTATAACTGAACTTTGTCAGTTATTATTTTAAATCGTTTTTTATCTTTTCCTAAAGAAACTTCAACATAATTCAGAACAAAACAGTATCTGTGATACAGAGTGATAATGTCAGTGTTAAATGTTTTAAAACCAGGACATCATGTAAGAAACACAATATAAACACGACATTACCTGACTTTGGCAGAACATACGCTGATATGCTGGTGAAAAATAAAAGCTTTGTCATCAGGTAATACTGGTGTAACTTTGTGTATTTCCTGAGAAGGCCCCACTCTCCTAGGCGCCCTGAACTACCCTCGGGCTCCGTGTATTTTCTGGACAACTCGGCGCATCGTTTGAAAGACGGTCAGACTTCAGAGGAGTTAAATAAACCGAACAGGTGAGTCAGTTGTGGTTTTTCCACCTGGACACAGTTTTTAAAGCAGGTTACAAACACCCAGCGGCGCGCTCCTCTCCTGCTAACGGTCTGTTTAGTCAGGAATTAGCAAAAACTGTCGGACTTAGCTGGAGTCACCTGAGTCAGGTAGAGACAGAATGCGAAATAAGTTTGTTTAAAATGTTATTTAGTTCACAGAAACAGGTGGGAATAAATGGAAGACAACATAAACTGCGGGTTTTCTGATGTTATTTAATGGATTTTTGGTTCATTTGTATTTTGAAAGTGAAAAGTTTGTCTTTATTATCTCATATTTCTGAGAGAGGGTGTGAATGTGTAACTCAGTATTATGGAGGTCTGCAGGCCTCATTCATGCACATGAATTAACGGAACATATCAAGGATTTAGAAAGGGTGTGTAGAGATGTGTTAATGATATTGTTTAAGGGAAGGAATTTGTTTCATTGTGTGAATCAGGTCCCAGTAAAATGCTGACTGGTTCCTGCTGGTTCTTTAAATGTAGGTTCAGAGGAAGAAAACAAGATGGTGAAGAACAGGAGAGTAAAACAGTGGATTCCTACAGGTACAGAAATATTACTTGGTTCCTCATTAAACATTACATAGTCATCATATTTGACCCACCTACATCTGTATGTTACATTATCATGTTTTTATTACGTTCTAGTTTTTCCTTCTTTGATGACAATAGAACCTTCCACATTTTACAAAGCTTTGGTTTATGTTTGTTTTCTCCACCAGCATACCTGAACTGCTGCACGTCTGGACCAACCTTCCTGCTGGGAGCAAAATGTTAAAGGTATGAACTCATTTTTTAGTCCTTATTCTAAATCCAGACAGTGACGTAGAAGGCATAGTTTTTCCATCTTGAGAGTGACAGACCACAGGCTGCAGTAGATCGCCGTAAAGTTTATTCAGTAGCTGCTGTCAAACTGTCCTTTCCATCTGCTGATGAAGAGCATGTGATAGGGTCAAAAGCTTCCGAATAGCTGCTGATTGGACTTTGTGGTGAGTAGGGCTGTGTGATACGACCAAAATCTCATATCCTGATGACTTACCAGCCACTTTGTTAGGTACACCTGTTCAACTGCTCGTAAACACACGTATCTAATCAGCTGATCACATGGCAGCAGCTCATTGCATTTAGTTATGTAGGCACGGTGAAGACGAGCTGCTGAAGTTTAGACTAAACATCAGAATGAGGAAGAAAGGTGATCGAAGTGTCTTTGAACATGTCATGGTTGTTGGCGCGAGTGTTTCAGAAACTGCTGATCTACTGGGATTTTCCCTCACAACCTTCTCTGTGGTTCACAGAGAACGGTCTGAAAAACAGAAGAAATCCAGTGGGCTGCAGATCTCTGGGTGCCAGAGGTCAGAGGTCAGACTGCTTCGAGCTGATAGGAAGGCAACAGTTAGTCAAATAACCACTTGTTACAACCAAGGTCTGCAGAAGATCGTCTCTGAATGTTGAAGCAGAGACCACAGCAGGAGTCAGTCCTGTCAGCCGAAAACAGGAGACTGAGGCTACAGTTCACATAGACTCACCAACACTGGACAACAGAAGAAGGACAATCATTGCCTGGTCAGAGGAGTCTGGATTCTGCTGTGACATTCAGATAGATCCATCCTGCCTGTATCAACAGTTCAGGCTGGCGGTGCTGGGTGTGGGAGATATTTTCTTTCTTCACACTTTGGGTTCCTTAGCTGCTTGTTGAATCTTTGCCACAAAGAATTAAAGGGGTTCCAACACATAACTAGCAAGGTGTACAGGTGTACCTGATAACGCGGTTGGTGAGTGTTTATCACAGTACATATTTTTGTAAATTGAAGTTGTGATGGCTGCTGTTATCTCCTTGCATCACTTTATTATGTGGCGTGTCACAGACAAAATCTGTTCTAATGTTTGACTCGCGGTTTATTTTGAGCACCTGACGGTTCTTTTGAGCCTCCTTCGTAAATTCTCTCCAGCCTCTTTGACATGGTTCTTGTTTAGGTGGTAGAAGAGGTTCATGGTGTTTGAGTCTGTTGTGGGGACCGGTTCTGGTCCGTGTCAGACTTTTCATAACTAAACCACGTCCATGCTATAGAGGCAGATGTTCATGTTTCTGTTTGCATCCATGTGGCAGCATGTGAGATCACAGCAGTGTATTTTACAACACCATGAAATGAACGATTGAGAATAATATGAATCAACAGATATTTTTATTTCATCATCCGATATATCGTCATTCTGCAAAGCCTAGTGGTGGCCTAGTTGCATTTTGTTAATGGTGATTGCTGATGAACTTGTCATTACTATCAGAACATTCTCAGGTTATATTGGCTCAGTAAACTTGCAGTACGTTCTTCACAATAGTACATGTTTGAATTCTTGATTACTTCATTGCAGAGTAAAGAAGTAATGAAGACGCTTCTTTGTTTCCATTTGTCTTTATGTTTTTCTCTCTAAGGCTTTTTGGAAATACGTTTATCACTTTATCTGTTTCTTCAGGACAAAATGGCCACTGTGTTCATTCAGCAGCAGGAAGTCATGTCGCCAGTTTCTCTTGTCAAGAAAACTTTATGGAAACATCTTTAACTTCAGGAGCTCAAGATAAGTGACACATCACCTGCTGAACAGGTAAGTAACACATCACCTGTTGATAAGGTAAGTAACACATCAAAAGGTAAGTGAGACATTTAATGCTCCTCTGTTGGGCCTCCTTTCACGCACAGTGAAACTGATCCAACGTGCGTCTGGTCTCTGATCAGTTTAAAAGGTCACATGACCCTCTGCGGGTAGTTGACCTCCACTAGCTACCAGCCTAAGTTGCTTTGGATAAAAAAATCTGCTGAAGGAGTGAATGGATTAAATAAATTCATAGATGTTTCTGCATTAAAAGATGTTTAATTTTCATAGTTTAGGCCAGAGTGATGTGTGGTGGACAGAGAGTCAGTGGAGACTCTGATGTGGTTTCATCATCTCTCAGTAATGAGTCCCAGTGGAGCTCCTCTCTCTAACAGCTTCATCAACAGAAGCTATTTTCATCTGTAACAAAACACAAGGCCGGACCCCAGAGACCGGAGTCTGTGCGGACACTCGGACTTAACAAACAGGCCAATTAGCAGCAGCAGCAGCAGGGAATCATGGGAGGACGCTCTGCTGTTGCCATAGTTACTACTGAAAACAGAGCAGCTCTAGGCCTCTGGGTGTTTAACCTCCTGTTTGTCCTGGAGGAGTTTGTTCTTTCATACTGTGTCCACTACATGGAAAGTCAGATTTGACCTAGTGTCACTCACAGCTCAGTAGTCATCACCATGGTTCAACTGACCGAACATCTTGACCTACAGTACATCAGCTCCCTCCTTCAGTACGAATGAATTTGACATTATTAATAGTTCCACTGTTACTTCAGTTTGATAAATGAATACCAAATAACTTTAAATTCTGATGATATCAATAAACTATTATGAGACAACAGGCCAATGGACACAGATACATAAAAGGAGAAGAAGATCTAATGTCTTGAATCTCTCTGTAGTCCTTTGATTGACTTTCTATCAAGAAAGAGGTTCTGGGCCTGGACCTAGCAGACCCCTTCAGTAATCCATCCATGAAACCAATAAGCCAATAAACTGAAACTCAGCTCAACTCAAACTCAAACATCTTAATTGTCATTCAGAAAACTACACTGGACAGTACATAGTTGAACAAAATTTTGTTCCATTTGGCAATGATGAATAAATAAAAAAATAAGACTGGATATTATATAAACTAAATTACCTATCACCCAACATGGCTGCTGTTAAAGGAACCGCTGTAAATAGTTGAGAGCTTGTTTTAGTGTTACTGCAGTCGTATTTTACATGTTGTACCTGTTGGATTGAGCTGTGATTATATACTGAACAGAGCAGACAGATCTGATGTATCATCCATCATCTCTTTTTTTTGTTCATACTTTACGTTCATAATGGAGTTACACAAAGTGACAGTGCTTTTCTCTCCTTTTGTAAACACAGTGTTTTGTTTGGCCTCAGGTTGTGGCCATGTAACAGTCCAGTTCAATGAAACCATCCTTATGGATAGATAGATAGATAGATAGATAGATAGATACTTTATTAATCCGCATGGGAAATTCACAGTTCCAGCAACATCAACAAACTTAAGATAAAAGGTCGAAGGCATGCAATAAATATTGGAAATATAATAAATAATAAATAACAAAAACACTGCTAATAAAAAACACAGTGAAGAAACTTCAAGTGTTTTTTTAATGTTTTTATTGAACAAATTCAGAGTTACAAGATTAACCCATTCCAAACATGACAGATTCACTTAAAATGCAAACAGAAACCATAAATAACTTTATCAACTGTCAGGCAGCTTGAAGATATTTCTCACTCCTTGAGGACTGAATAAAAACCTAAGCTCAGCACAAACTTAATCTTCTCTAGTCCATAAATCAAGTCACTAAATCTGATTGATGATTTACAATATAATCCAATTCTTTTTGCTATTATAGCTGCAAACCTTTCATTTATTGTTCATCAACTTGAAGCAAAAACGCTGTCAGTGTCACATAGAAGATAAAGATGCTTCAGGAAGAAGCTGCAGCAGAGCAAATTAAAGTTTTTAAATTTTTAATATTTAATATCTGTGCAGCATTTAGTCATGTTCTGATTGTCCCTCAGAAAAAAGAAACTAATAATTTCACTTTCAATGGTATTTTCCTTTCAGTTTTCTCTCTGAGTGACATTATTCATTTCTACCATAGTTACCTGATGCTTTTTGTCCACTATATGTCAAATTGTCAAATTCACAGGGTTATTAAACATTTAGCATTCACCATCATGATCATCAGTGTATTTTACTGGCAGTGAACTTTAAAGGAAAAACATCCTGTCTTTTTTGTGCAAACTCACAGTTGTATGATTTTATCTCTCATCAGTTTCTTTATACTTTGCCGAATCTCTTGCATTTTAATACCATAAATTATGGGATGGAGCAGAGGAGGGAGGACAAAAAAATTCACACAAGTGAAAATATTTACTTCCTTTCGAACTTCAAGAGCAAGACGATTATAAATGACACCAAAAAAGGATGCCACAGAGAAATTGATAAAGGTCACTAGATGAGGAGTGCATGTCTGCAGCGCTTTCCTCTGAGACTCCTTTGAGGTTTTTAGGATCACAGTAAAAATGTGAACATATGACAGAATGACTAGAAAACAAGGGAGAATGATAACAAAGATGGCGCAGCACAAACCGTACACACTGATCAGAGTTGTCTTTTTACAGGACAGGTTTGCAATCACCAAACTGTCGCATAAAAGTTTATCAATTGTGTGTCTGCACAGTCTGAGTCTGGATGTCAGATAAACCTGGACAGCTGAGGAGGAGCTGAGGATGAAATAAACCATCATTAGCATCCGCTTGACTTTAGCCGGCGTCATGATGGAGTGGTACAGCAGAGGTTTACAGATGGAAATGTAACGATCATAGGCCATCAGTGCCAAGATACAAAATATACAGCCGCCGTATACATTGGTGAAAAACACTTGTGTCAAACATCCTTCTAGAGAAGTTTCCTGCCTGTTCCCTATGAGATGCTTGATAATGTTTGGACAAACAGATGAGCTGCCCATCACCCCGCTCAGAGCCAGATTTACCAACAGAACATACATTGGTCTGTGAAGTCGAGACTCGATACAAATAACCACAACAAGGAAAAGGTTAATACACAAACCTGAAATGTAGAAGACAAAGATACAGATCACAAGTGCAAAATTATACAGACCTAGAGAGCTATAGATTGTGAAGGTAATGGGGAATGTAGACACAGAGCTGTTCATAGTGAAACATTAAAAATTACATATACATAAGAAAGATAGTTCATCAGACAGTCCTAGACCTGCTCTGATTCTCACAGTTTAAGACAATAAGGCATTGTATTAATCTCCCAGCCAACATTGTGTTTGATATCAGACTAATGCTTTTACTTCTCTTTCTGATCTGAATGAACTCAACCTGTTTTTATAAAGCTCTCCAGCTTTTTCCTCTGGGCTGCTGACATCAGTGTTTCTACAGAACAGGTCACAAAGGAAAACACTTGTTTTTTCATTTGTTTTTGTATTCATACAGGGCATAATTATTTAGTTATATTAAAGAAAATCAACTTATCTTCATGTGTTTAATAGGTGGAATAAGAGATTAGTGAAGCAATGAAATGTGTAGTTCATAATTTACTTTTATTTTCTTTATCTAAGATAATCTGTTGTTGCTTTGTGTATCTTTGGTGAGCAGGTACAGTCTGAGTGATACTCATCTGCTTAAACTGCTGGAATCAGACCCATAGAGTTCCAGAGTAACACTGAACTGTAGATCAGTTAAAGAAAAACCAGTGTTCATCTCTGATATCCAGCCAGGAAACTATCAAGAATTGAAAATATTAGAACACAGAGGCTGTGTCCAGAAATCACTCACTCATTCACTATATAGTGAGTTCGCCATTTTGTAGTGCTGTTTGAATGTATAGTGAGAATTATTACACTGGACTCAAAGTATCACACAATGCATCGTGAAAAGTAGTGAACAACCGATGGTCACTAACCAAGCAAGGAATACTAGAAATGATGCAAAATACACTGGCTGGTGCAAAGCCAAAATCATGGAGGTGAAATGAAAAAGAAGTTTGTGGGTCTCTCATGTCAGCACTGATGTATGCAATGATGTACCTCTGCTCATACCTTTTTCCCTTCATACATTTTCTACTGTTATGGTGCAGGCATTCACTGCAAATCTAATAGCCTCAAAATGATATCACACAGTCTACATGAAACTAAACATCACACAGAAATACTGTTTTTATTCACTAATTATTTTTGGTTTCTTCCATTTGTATCACTGGTGCAGCTTCCTGCACTTGAGTTATACTTTAGAGGTCTTTCAGGGCATTGTTTCTTGTTCCTGGTAGATGTTTAGTTTGAAACATTCTCAGAATATTTACTGAATTTACAATGGAGCTCCCAGGTAATTGCAGACTGTGTAGCACATTAATATATTTTCACACACACAGAAATGTACTTGATTGCTTGCACAGCAAACAAATTATGGTCAGAAAGTGAATTTAGCAGAGATTGAAAAGGTGTAGGCTGAAGCAATAACTTGTTACATCAGCCCTTCTCATATAGCAAACTTGACAAAACCCATGTACAAAGTTCTTCACAATTCAGACAATAGACTTACTATTCTGTTAAGGGCTTTAATGTTTAGTGGCTAAAAACCTGTCACTGACAGATTTTTTAAAAAAATGTACATGTTTAATTGAAATCATTTAGGACACATTTAATATACGCATTACATGGTCTTTATCACTGTCGTCATTACTATTATCAGGGGCAACACTTTTTTTTGTTATTCCGAATAAAAGAATCTGTTAGATGACAGATGACATACAGTGGGCATGCTATATTCTTCTACCAAAACTAAGACTTTTACATATGATGCGTATTTTGGACATTTTCAGTCCATACAGTACAGGGTTGAAGAGCGGCTGACATGTAAGCCAGTATAATGATAAAAAAATACGAAGCATAATGGGTACACTGCTCATATCAAATCTGCCCTGTACTATTTCAAAGAAAACCCCAAAAGAAAAGTTGATCAGAGAAGCAAGGTGAGGTGTGCAGGTACTGACAGCTTTTTGTCTGGTCTGTTTAGAACCAGAGAAACAGACTTTAAGAATCTTCAGGTAGGAGAAAAGAATGAAACTTATCAGAGAAACTATTATGGTAAACATGTAAACAAGTCCATAGATGTTATTGACTGAGGTGTCAGAGCAGGCCAGTTTGACGATAGAGAAGTTGTCACAGTACACTTTTTGAATTGTGTTCCCACACAGCTGTAAAGGGGCACTCAAAGACATCATGACAACAGTTGCAAGTACACTGTATAACCATACAAACGCAGTAAGGATAGCAACTTTACTGGATGTCATATGTTTGTTATATTCTAGAGGATAACAGATAGCAAGATATCTGTCATAAGACATGACGCCTAAGGTAAAAAACTCCACACTTCCATAGAAATGAACACAATAAATCTGCAGGAAACAAAAGAAAGTAGGAACAGTATGAATGTCAGAGAGGATCTGAACCATAAGAGATGGAAACAACCCTGTACTACCATACAGTTCATTTAGAAACAGGCTGCACAGAAACAGGTACATAGGTTCATGTAAACTTCTGTTCATACAGATAATCACAATCAGGCAACACATTGGCACAAAGAATTGAGATGTAAAAAGTCAGAGTAATCAGGAAATAGAAGTATTTAAGCAACCCACTGTCAAAGTAGGCAATGAGTGCAAAATATGAAACCTCAGTAGCGTTTATCATGATCATTCATTTGGTTCATTGAGTACTCATGATATTATTGACTGGACAAACTAATTAAATTATTGTGTGATGTTTTGTTATTGGTTTGTATGGATGCAGTTTACACTTTACACATGTGAAAATCAATCATTTAAACAGAATTCATGACAATATAACAGATTCATTCATCATTATGAAAACAAATTTACCTCAAACTTACCATTCTTTCATATAAAAAACATCATTATAGCGCAAAGATACAAGACACAGTTTATGACAATCCTAACATTCATCTGTTGTCCAGTTGTAGTCATACTATGAAACCCTCCCAACTTCAGTGACACTCCACTTGTGCTTCTTTTAAACTTTTCAAGTGAGGGGACGCCCACAGCAGCAGACTGACCTCATTACCTTACCTCATTATCACTCCGATTGTTGTTTCTGATGCTGAAGATAGAAGTAGATAAATAAATTTACTTTAACTAACAATAATTAACATCCCTGGATGGAATAAGTATAAGGACATTGTTGCTATTGTGTGTGGTATGAGTCTTATCCACTTGACCAGGACGCCCTTTGAGCCATTTTTGAAAGATTTCTGTCTTCATTAGGAACTAAGATATGTGCCACTGACAAGGTAGGGAAATCATAAAGTATTGAAAGATGGACTAACACAATCTGTGTGTTTGCATGCAGTAAATTCACAGTGTTGCAGCTAGCCATGATGGTGGTGGAGAAGATGTCACTCCAAAGTCTCCTATAAAAATGTTTCATCATAAGATAAAGGTGATCACTCAGAACAATTTTGTATTCATTAGCAGTGACCTTTTCCTCTAAAGGGACAAGTGTACCCAAATGATGCTAGCAAAATGCCTCTCCTATCGTAATACAGCCCCCAGACTTTCTCACTGTAGGGTCTATGTAGTCAGACCGTGTATTGTTCTTTTGCTGTACGCCATGCATGCACTTGCCCACTTATCGACAACATAGAGGATGACTCATCTGACCATATGGCCACATCTCTAGATGAGTACATACATCTGTGTAATGAAGGATTTATGCTCGGCAACCCTACTGTAACATCCATCTCTATGTAAGTGTAGATAAACTGTTCTTGCGGACAGTCTGATCACGTCCTGCATTGCCATTCTCAGTCACCTGAGTACCTGAGTAAGAGTTGCTCTTCTGTCCTTATACTGTATATTGTACTAATGCACAGGCAACAAGGTTGAATGTGAGAGGATGAAGAAAGAGTAACTCTGAGTAGGCTATACACTTGTGCTGGGGTGTTTCAGCCATCCCCTCTTGGCAAAATTCCTTCACATTTTCCTCAAACTCAGGAACTTCTCTTGTATGCTGTGGACACGCTGTTGCTGGTAGATGTTCCTCCATGCGTTTGCCTTAAAGTTGCAATTGATCTCTTGTCTGTAGCCACAGTCAGTCCCATTCAAAACAGTCTGGTGGTCTGACAGTGACAGGAGGTAGACTGCTCCTTCTCTTGGTAATCCTTAATCCAGTGAGCCCTGTCCTGGAACATACAACACGCTGTCATGTGCCAGAAAAAACTTCATGGATTTTTTGATCGATATAGCAGCCCACCAGGATTTGTCTCGCTATGCCTGTTGGCCAGTCTGACTGCGAAACAGGGGAAGGGGAGGGTGGAAGAGGGAATGAAGGGTGCATTTCCTTGTTTCTTACAATGGGGAGGACATCCTACCCACAATCATGACCCAGACCCCAAGATACTTGAACTCCTTCAACTGAGGCAGAAAATCACCCCCACCCAGGAGGGAACAATTCACCAATTTCCGGCAGAGAACCCTGGTGTCAGATTTGGAGGTGCTGATCCTAATCCCAACTGCTTCACACTGTGCTGCAAACCATCCCTGGACACACTGAAGGTCACGGTCTGATGATGGGCATGCAGCAAGTATCGGAGCAGCCAACAGAAATCACTCACACTGCCTTGCTTCATGCTTTCTGATGTTGCGCTGCCCTTATTTTCTATTATGTCTCTACTTGTATCAAGTTAGTTTATGATTTGGTCATTTTACAGTAAGACTCGGTTGCCAAGTTTCTGGGCTGCCACACTGTTGCTCCTGCATTGCTCTATGTGTGTGAACTGTAGGAAGCTGTAGGAAGCTAAAAACCCTACCAATTAATATGGCTTCACTATACACTTTTCCAACTTCTCATCTGACTCAATATCAACACTAAATAATTATGATTGGGTTCACAGATATTGGATTTATTCAATTATATGACAGTGTACATGTATATTTATCTAGTCAGACAGTGGCTAATACTGTAACTTGACAAGTTGGCAACATAAATGATTCAGACTTGAATATGTTAGATGACTAATATCTGAATAATGAGTTATGAATAGAGCTGGGTATGAACTCAAGATTAGTGCTGATACAATAATTCATTTTTGGTACAAATTCCAAAAGGATAACTTTTATTGAAATTTCCTATGATTTCAATACCCCAGCACTAATTATGGAACTAATTATTATTTCAGATGTTGTGTATCTTGGTCTGTCATGTTAGAATTTAAGTTTAATTTACTTACATGTCATGCTTACGTGTCATGCTTCTGTTATATTGTAGAGGATAGCAAGGTATCTGTCATAAGACATGACAGCTAAGGTAAAAAATTCTCTACCTCCATAAGAGTAAACACAGAAAATCTGGAGGAAACAAAAAGAAGTAGAAACAGTGTGAATGTCAGAGAGGATCTGAAGCAGAAGGAATGGAAACAACCCTGTACTACCATACAGTTCATTTACAAACAGGCTGCACAGAAACAGGTACATAGGTTCATGTAAACTTCTGTTCATACAGATAATCACAATCAGCAAAACATTGGCACAAACTATAAACATGTATAAAGACATGATGATCATTAATAGTAAGTATTTAAACAGTCCAGAGTCAAAATAGGCAGCAAGTGTGAAATGTGAAATCTGTGTTGAGTTGTTCATGATTTGTCCTTTGGTTCATGAAATTATCATAAACACTATTCAGTTAATAATAAAGTCAGTTAATAAACAACGTTAAGAAAATGAAGTTAATAATTATGTCACAAAATTCAACACAACTATTACACAAGCAGAATTAAGTGTAACAACAATAAACAGGTAGATTTTCCAAACTTACTCTGACCATATTACAGATCAGTTAAATGCCGAGGTTACATGTTTGAAACAACAGTTTATGACATAGTGTGAATCTTAACATTCACCTGCGGTTTCTCCCATTGAGCTGAAACTCTCCAATTCTTTAAGAGTTTCCAAGACAGGGTATGCCAACAACTGCACTGTGATTTGAATATTAAATGATGCACCCATTGGTCAGGGCTGAATGATCAGTTTGTGTCCTTAAGTAGAGGGAGATGAGTTAAACAGCTCTTGTTAAATGCACATACAGTTCAACTCTAGAGATTATGCAGACAGCTGGAAGTTAAGTTCATTACTTTTGTGATATTTCTGTTTGGGGTCATTGAACATTACAAGTCAGCACTGTCTAACTTAATTTCCCCCCAACCTTACACAACCCCAGTTAAGAACTCTGCACTGGATCTGTTACTTACAACTATGTAGATAAATACATGCAGTTTAAATATATATATGAGTATACACACACACACACACACACACACACACACACATATATATATATATATATATATGTGTGTAAACCATTGTATTACATTGAGTTTTATTTTATTATCACTTTTATACTCTGCACTATGTGACTCAGGGAGATGCTTTGCTGTTTCTGTTTTACGTTATTAATAGAGCTGTCTTAAATAATAATGATAATAATAATAGTAGTTGTAGTAGTAATGGACTTTTTTATGCTAATAAAAAGAGCTAATAAATGCTTAATAGTTAAACAGAAAACAAAATACTAAAATGTCAGAAAAATACTGAAGTAGAACACAGAACTGAGTGCACGAACCTTTTTGCATGTTTTATTTAAAAACATAAAGTTTGTCACAATATATCACTGTAGTTGACAACTGTATGGTCATATTTATAGTTACATTTTTCTCCCAGTGAGCAGACTTTTAAATACAGTGCGTATTTTGGACATTTTAAGTCCATACAGTAAAGGGTTGATGAGTGGCTGGCACATAAGCCAGTATATTGACAAAACAATGCGTAACGTATTGGGTAAATTGTTCAAATTAAACCTGCTCTGTACTATTTCAAAGAAAGCTCCAAGGGTGAAGTTGAGCAGAGACACAAGGTGAGGTGTGCAGGTGCTGACAGCTTTTTGTCTGGTCTGTTTAGAACCAGAAAAACAAACTTTTAAAATCCTCATGTAAGTATAAAGAATTACAAGTACAAGACCAAAGATTACTGTGAACATGTGAACAAGTCCAAAGATGTTATTTACTCTGGTGTCAGAGCAGGCCAGTTTGACAATATAATAGTTGTCACAGTACACTTTGTTAATGATGTTCCCACACAGCTGTAAAGGGGCAGTTAGACAACACACTATAAAAGTATTGTTAAGAAAAGGGTAGAACCACATTAGAGCAGTAAGTAGAGAAATCTTGTTAAATGTCATACGTGTGTTATATTGTAGAGGATAACAGATAGCGAGGTATCTGTCATAAGACATG
The DNA here is from genome assembly GCF_001640805.2 of Lates calcarifer. NCBI lineage: Eukaryota > Metazoa > Chordata > Actinopteri > Centropomidae > Lates > Lates calcarifer. The sequence goes on from NC_066853.1 coordinate 309,574, forward strand.
ACGGCTAAGGTAAAAAATTCTACACCTCCATAAGAATACAAACAGAAAACCTGTAGCAAACAAAAGGGAACAGAAACAGTGTGAATGTCAGAGAGGATCTGAAGCAGAAGGAATGGAAACAACCCTGTACTACCATACAGTTCATTTAGAAACAGGCTGCACAGAAACAGGTACATAGGTTCATGTAAACTTCTGTTCATACAGATAATCACTATCAGCAACACATTGGCACAAAGAATTGCAACATAAATCATCAGAACAATCAGGAAATATAAGTGTTTAAAGAGTCCAGTGTCAAAGTAGGCACCAAGTGTGAAATATGAAACCTGTGTATAGTTTATCATGATTTACATTTTAGTTCTTTGGATGTATCTTAACACTGTTCAGAGGATAAACACATAATTCTGCATCATTTGCTCACAAACCTATGAAAGTTTAACAAGTTTAAACACACCAGTGTAATAATAAACAGATTAATTTGAATGAAAGCAAATGTCACAGATGCGTCAAACTTACCAATACCTCATTTAAAGTTAGTATAACACAGGTTGTGACATCAGATGAATCCTCCCATAGATTGGCTTGCTCTTTGTAGTAATGTTGTGACTCCCTCCCAACTGAGCTGTGACACTGATGGCACTTTTTAACCTTTTCAAGTCAAGAGACACCCACAGGAACTGCCTGACTCATTACCTGACGACACACTGTTTGTGTTGTCTTTTCTCTTACATCAATAGGAAATCACAAAATGAAGGGGCAGACCAGTTCATGTCAAACAATACAATCAGTATAACAGGAATAAAGACAAGGTTTGTGCTACCATTGTAATGACCGGTATATCATTAATAAGTCAGTAGTGAACGGATCCTATTTATTAATAAAAAGTTGTGGTTTTATCACTCTCATCAGAGAATTAGTCAAACTGACGTGTCATTTGTTTAACTTACACATCTTCACACACTTTTTAAAAAACAGAACCTTTTGGACCTGACAGTTTTTTTCTTATCAGTCATCCAGAACACAACCAGACACAACTAGATCGCTGCTGGTGTACAAGATCAAGTGAGGCTAGGAACATTTGCAGCGTAGTTTATTGGTAGTTAGGTTTTTGCTTTTGTGCCTGTTTAGAAATTTCATCCAATATAATGAATTAGACCTGTTCACTCTGTGGGTGGAGCTGCAGGGTTGAGGCTGTAGTTATGGTTGAGTAGTGAAATTATGGTGTTCATTTTGGCATAAAATTACCAAAGCAAGCCATGGCCTACCTAACTCCTGCCACACCTGAGTTCTTATGTTTCTGAACCAGTGACAGCTGTGGCTGCAGGTACTATGTTTTCTGTCTGTCTGTCCCATTCTTTTGAACACGATATCCCAGGGATGCCTTGAGAGAATTTTTTTCAAATTTGGTACAAGCAGTCACTTGGTTCAATGATGAACTAATATGATTTTGGTAGTCAAGGTCACTGTGCTTACTATGATAAAATACACTTCATAATATTTATTAAACTTTGTTAAAGTTCACAACATACATTGTATGACTAAACAGACATGGATGTGAGCAGCAGTAATTCTAGTTGGTTTGGTGATTACAAGAACCCCCCCCCCGTGGCCTCTCCGGCTTCAGGAGAGACATAATCTAACCAAGCCTTGAGAGCCCCATTTTTTTGGCCCCATTTCATATAGGGAGAAACAACAGCTGGTGGACATGAGTGGGTTTTCCGTTTATTGCCATAAAGGCCAGCAATCAACTTCTGATCCCATATCTAAGCAAATCCCACAGGATGCAGGAAAAATCAATCAGGAGGTGGTACTGAAGACTCTGAGAGCCTCAACCATGTTTTTCCAACAGCCACCCCCTTACCTGATCCAGCTCACCAGCAGCTGCTGTGACAGTTGTTTGTGTGTATTTGAAAGGAGAATGTGCTCAAATTATAGGGGCATCATGCTGTCCTGCCTCCCTGGCAATGCAGATGCTGTCATGCAGCCTTGTTAGGATACAGGAGGGTTCATGGTAGTTTGCAAAGTCAATGTGTTTTGTACACATGGAGAAGGCCTATGGCCACTTCTCTCACCATATCTTGTGTGAAATGATGAAAGAAATATGAAGTGAATGAAGAGAAATATCAGTAGGGCCACTGGTACTAGCCATCTAGTCTATTTATTTCTTAAGAAAGATTTCCATCTAGTATTCTTTTCAGGGAGACGAGATTTCAGTGAGTGGTCTATGTGGTTCTGCTGGTTTCATCAGACTGTAACCTCCAGTGAGCACTGAAAAGGTTTGCAGTGTGAGATATACAATCATAATGTTATTGTCAAGTATGGCTGCACAGCTAATTGAATATTGATTGTGATCACAATTTTGGCTTCCAACAACTAAGTGAACATTGTTGTTTACAATACTGACATTTAAAATGATCTCCTCATAGAAAACTCCACTGCATAACCGATCAAATGCTTCCTAGCTGCCAGCACCCTGCGGCAGCAGTTCAAGACATGAAACAAAAAGCATGTGCAAATCTGGAGCAGAATAAAATTTTATTGTGCACAGGCAAAACAGCCTTTTGGTGCTTAGACCCCGGCAGGAAGTAGATCACCATGGGAAGCAGTCAAATGTAAGTGGTGCTTCTGATATATAGGAAGCTGTCCCCCTGGAGTCTAGACCTGGTGGTGGTGATGTGATGATAAGTAAAGTCAACTCAGTTATATTTATGACACCAAATTATGACGAAGGTTATCTCAAGGCGCTTTTCATAAGAGCAGGTCCAGACTGTACCATTATGTTATGAGAAACCCAACGATTCCCACTGTGAGCAGCACTAGGTGACAGTGGCAAAGAAAAACTTCCTTTTAAGAGGCAGAAGCAGACTTGGAGTGGGCGACCGTTGCCTTGACCGGGGGTGGGGGGTGGGGGACACGGAGCCTGAGGTTGGGACTGAGAGGGAACTTCTGATCAGATAGAATATGGTCAGGCATCCGCAGTTGAGGTGATGAAGGGATGGAGGTGAGAGAGAGAACATTTTAAACTTTGATAGCTTTCAGGTGATTGGCTCAAGTTAACTGTGTCAGGTTGTGACTGGATGAAAACAGAATTAGTGGGTGGGGCTTAGAGATGGCGGGAAACTACTTGTGATTCAGATGGTATGTGCAGATAGACCATCTTCCTGACTGAACTTTTGCTAAGCTTCATTTCAGAGTAGCAGAGTAACAACAGAAAGATGAAAATCAAATGTCTGGAGGAGAAGAGCTACTCCCTTGAAAAGAATCATAATCTGTATTATATGTGATGTCAGTATTGATCAGAATAATTGTGATCATCATTTTGGCCATAATCTTTCAGCCCTACCGTCAAAGATATTCCATTAGTTATTTTATATTTAATCATGTTCAAGATGACAAAGTTTTTTATTTGTCAGATAGAATTAGTAGTCTACAGTTTTTTCCCCAAGAGCAGACTTTTACATATGATGTGTATTTTGGATATTTTTAGTCCATACAGCACAGGGCTGAAGACAGGTTGACATGTAAGCCAGTATAATGATAAAAAAATACGCAACATAATGGGTACACTGCTCATATCAAATCTGCTCTGTGTTATTTCAAAGAAAGCCCCAAAAGAATAGTTGAGCAGAGAAGCAAGGTGAGGTGTGCAGGTACTGACAGCTTTTTGTCTGGTCTGTTTAGAACCAGAAAAACAAACTTTAAGAATCTTCATGTAAGTGTAAAGGATTAAAATAAGAAGACCAAAGATGAAGGAAAACATGTAAACAATTCCATAGATGTTGTTGACTGTTGTGTCAGAGCAGGCGAGTTTCACAACAGAGAAGTTATCACAGTACACTTTGTGAATCATGTTCCCACACAGCTGTAAAGGGGCAGTCAGAGCCACTGTGACTATAATTACAAAGAAAGAGTAAAACCATATTAGAGCAGTAAGCACAGCAACCTTACTAGCTGTCATTAGTCTGTTATACTGTAGAGGATAACAGATAGCAAGATATCTATCATAAGACATGATGGCTAAAGTCACAAATTCTATATGTCCATAGGAGTGCACACAGTAAATCTGCAGGAAACAAAAAGAAGTAGAAACAGTGTGAATGTCAGAGAGGATCTGAAGCAGAAGGAATGGAAACAACCCTGTACTACCATACAGTTCATTTACAAACAGGCTGCACAGAAACAGGTACATAGGTTCATGTAAACTTCTGTTCATACAGATAATCACAATCAGCAACACATTGGTACAAATAATTAAAATATATAAAGACATGATGATCATGAAAAATAAGTATTTAAAGAGTCCAGTGTCAATGTAGGCAGCAAGTGTGAAATAAGAAACCTGTGTAGAGTTAACCATTATTCTTTTTGGGTCACAAAGCAGTTATTAATCATATTCAGTGCATGATGATGGATCAATGTCACACTTTATTTCCAATATTTTAGTTCCTGTTGTAATAATATGCATTTTAAAAAAGCATTAAGTATTAATTACTCCTTAAAGTTACCATTCCTTCATTCAAAATCAATGTAGCGCTGAGGTGAGAGATTAGAAAACACAGTTAATACAATAGTAGTATAGTATAGAGTAGCATTCAGCTGATTTCTTACTGTAGTCAGACTGTGACTCCCTCTTAACTGAGCTGAAACACTGATTCTTCGTCTTTTAACCTTTCAAGCTAGGGACATGCCCAACAGAATGACCCCATTTTGAACAGACACATTGATGTTCTTTTACCCTTAAGAAAAAAACAGTCTGCCTATTTCTTACTAAATCAGTTTTGGGCAGTTTTGAAATCTTAGAGCCATATGTATCATAGTTTTAGACATAGACATAAATATTGAGAGCTAGGCTCATGCGCATAAGTGCAGAACAGACTACTGTTACCGTTACCAATGATCATGGCTGCTGGCAAGTCCTTGATGTGTGTCATGGCTTATTGGTACTCCAGGCTCACCATGAGTTTGGATGCTTTGCTTTGCAGATAACGTGCAAGGTTCATGTGGTTCATCCACACCAGAGTCATTCAGCTCCTTCTAGCCGGTTTCTCCATTCCTGCAGGGTGAGTGACTCAGGGTGAGTGATGCTGAACATTGCTATCTAGGCCTTGAAGAGCAGCAGGAGCGTTACTGAATCCAGACACCATCACCAGGTACTTACATGGCCCACTCAGTGTGCCAGAGATTTTCCAGTCATCTCTCTCCTTCATCCTAACCACGTGATATCCATTGCTGAGAGGAAGATTGGGGAATATTATAGCCCCTCGTAAGAGTTCAAAGGTAGATTAGAGAGGAAGGGAGCACTTCTACTTAACAGTGAGGTCATTCAGCTGATGGTAATCAATGCAGCGTCAGGGGGATTGGTATCTCTCCATAAAAGAAACTTTCCCCTGCTGGCAATTATGATGATCATGACCGCTGGTGAGTCCTTGATGTGTTTCTTCGTGGCCTAGGTCTTGGGTGGAGAGAAAGCGAATGGCCCCTAGTTACTCACTGGGTGTTCTGGTGTTATGGTCACCTGTAGGACTAGGCAGTAAAATGATCACGATGTGGGATCGCCATAAATCTTATGTTAAGATGATAAGCTCAGGACACTTTTATTCTAACAACCTACAACATGGCAGCATTAACGCGTACGTCCAAGTACACACCCATTGTCTGACCTGCTGGTGGAAAAGAAAGCTATGGACAAGTAAGAGACATGAGTGGAACTGACGACAGTACTAACAAAGATTGGAAACACAACAAACCTCGTCAATCACCTGAAAAGGTTTTATCCCAGTGACCACACAGAGAGGATGAAAATGTGGGATGTTTTTCTGTCCACACCAAGTCCTAGCAGGGCTTCTTAAGGTCCAAATATTCTTGAGGCACCCAGAGAGGTCTGGTCAGAGAGGTTAGACTGAGTGGAATACTGAACGGATGTGAGACATGTACAATGTTCACACCTATCCACAGTTGAGCCTAAAAGCTAGCTTATGTGTGGATTGTCTCTGTAAGTGAGGAGAGTTGAACAGGTGTGTCTGCTGGGGATTACCAGACTTTTTCAGGAGGACTGCCGCGGTACAATTCTATATTGGCTCTTGAGATTTAGTTGCAGACTCTCAGTCCATTCCTGGCTGACTGGTAGGTCAGTAATCCATGAAGCTTGAACTGGCACCATAGTCAACAAGCACTGTGACTGTGTGGGTTGAATAACGCATTGCAAGCTGTACCTAAGGTAGAGGACTGAAGAATCTTGGCTTTGGCTTACCAGCACCCTTATGAGGACCCTTGTCCTAAACTGGCCAGGATGAGATAAAGTGGTCAGATTGACCACAGACCAGATTGGCCATTGACCATAGTACAGACCCTTTTTTCCAGGTTGCCCCAGCATTCCTTTGCAGACACAGTCTTATTAGCTTTGTTGGAGTTCATAAGGTTGGGAGTGTTACAGGGAAAGGAGACATGTAACTAGATGTATATAGTGGAAACACTGCAGACATAAAGTTGGGGTCTTGGTCATGGCTCAGTTATCGCTCCTGTTGGGCTGCTGACACTGTCAGCTGGTTATAACTCATCATAACACAGTAGTTTCTGCTTTAGCTGTGCATGTTGTTGTGACTGGCATGCAGCTCTCGCAGGTAGAACTCATCTGACACTGGAGCGAAGAATATCACACTGCCTGCTTTGTGCTGTTGCTCTGCCCTCCGTTTTCATCAGGTATTTTAAGACAAGCTTTGGTTGTAAAGTTTACAGCCTGTCGCTCTGTTGCTCCTGCAGTGCTCTATGTGTGAATATATATCATATATATAATGTAATATATATTTAATTTCCACATTAGGTTGTCAATAGATATATGTTTGTGATGTGTTTGTTTATATTCTTAACAGACCACTACAGGCTATTTAAAAACAAGTATTATCACATGTCATATCAAATTATATATATTTATCATTTAACATAAATTAAGAATCAGTATCCACCAGAGGTTCCTTTCATAATGAGGTCAAACTGCTCCTGTGGGCGTCTCCTGACTTGAAAATATTAAAAGAAGCAGATGCAGAGTTAGAGCTCAGTTAGTGGGAGCTCGCAGTCTCACTGCAACAGGTTTAGGATGTCATAAACTGTCATACACTTCTGTATTGTCTTATTTTAGTGTTATATATGTTAAGTTTGGGAAAATTGTCTTGATAATGCATTTCTTTACTGTGCCAAGCCTGGATGTTATCACTGTGTTTAAGGCTTTACTGCTAATACAGAGCTTATGGTTAAAGCTTTACTGCAACAAAATGTAACCTGTGTGTATTGCTTCAGCCTGTGAACAGTGTTATAGCTGCTTTATGAAGCAAAAGGAAGATCATGATAAACTCTACACAGCTTTCATATTTCACACTTAGTGCCTACTTTGACACTGGACTATTTAAATACCTATTTTTTATAATTGTTATGACTTTATATATTTTAACTGTTTGTGCCAATGTGTTGCTGATAGTGATTATCTGTATGAACAGAAGTTTACATGAACCTATGTACCTGTTTCTGTGCAGCCTGTGTGTAAATGAACTGTATGGTAGTACAGGGTTGTTTCCATTCCTTCTGCTTCAGATCCTCTCTGACATTCACACTGTTTCTACTTCTTTTTGTTTCCTGCAGGTTTTCTTTTTATACTGTTATGGAGGCGTAGAATTTTTAAATTTAGCCATCATGTCATATGATAGATACCTTGCTATCTGTTATCCTCTACAATATAACACTGAAATGACAATTAACAAAATTGTCGTACTTATTGCTATAACTTGGTTTTGCCCTTTACTGCTATGTATTGTGATGGTGTCCTTGAGTAACTCTTTACAGCTGTGTGGGAACATTATTGAGAAAGTGTATTGTGACAACTACTCTATTGTCAGACTAGCCTGCTCTGACACCATGATCAACAATATCTATGGACTCTTTATTACTTCACTCTCTGTCTTTTGTCCTCTAATTCTAATTTTCTACACTTACCTGAAGATTCTTAAAGTTTGTTTTTCTGGTTCTAAACAGACCAGACAAAAAGCTGTCAGTACCTGCACACCTCACCTGGCTTCTCTGCTCAACTTTACATGTGGGGCTTGTTTTGAGGTGTTACAGAGCAGGTTTAATATGAATAATTTACCCAATATTTTGAGAATTGTTTTGTCTTTGTATTGGCTTACGTGTCAGCCGCTTTTCAACCCTGTACTGTATGGTTTAAATTTGTCCAAAATCCGCATCATATGTAAAAGTCTTGTCTTTGCTGAAATATAGGACTTCCAACAGACACTGAAAAATACATTTGTGGTTGATTCAGGTCAAAACTGTAAGACTTGAAATTCAGCTGCATAACTGCTGTTTATTAAGATGGTGTCAGCATTTTCTAAAATTAGTTTTAAGGCCACATTTTTAAAATACATTAAGTTAAAACAAGAATACTGTTTGATTGGAATGATTGTGGAAGATTTATTTAACCCAGTAATCATAGATGCTCTAATTTGATTTTTATGGTGAGTGCTTTTATGTTTAAAGACTTAAACTTAGTCTTGGTCTAAAAATCTCCTACAAGCTCAAAAACCTTGATGTCAGTCCTGAATGTTGTTGATTTTTGATAACACTACAGAATTTTATTTGTGAATCCTACATAGGTTTCATATGTATGTCATTTCTGTCTGTAAATAAATGTATCTATTTATATCTACACCCCTAAATATATATCTCCACAATATCTTGTAGCATGAAGTTTTTTTTATTCTTGGATTTGATTGAACACTATTCTAAACATACAGTATTATGAAGACAACACAGTAGACCTGTTATATTTCAACACAAGTAGGGAATTTAAAATTCAGTAGTGTAATAGATTATTTTATTATTTTTCTCAAAGATGGAACCAAGGAGGATGATGTGATCAGCAGATCACATGTAATAATAGTGGGGTATTCAATACAGATTTTCTAAATGCTTATCTGGGTGACTTATATTCATGTCATATCTGCCCCAGAATACATTATTCCTGTTTCCTCATCGTAGGTGGCGGGGAGGGAAATTGCATTCATTCACTGCTACGGTATACACAACAACACAAAGACTAAAGACACGGTGAACTTACAAAAAACATTGTAATCTCAGCGCTAATGAGAGAGTGATTGATTCAAAGAGCAGGGCCATTGTGTTTGGGACAGACCCACTAAATCCTTCAATAAAGGATGTGTAAATGGTTATTCTTGTCAGTACAGTGTATCAGACTTAGCAGACAAAGTAGCAGATACACTCTTGTGTATTGTGTCCATGTCAGTACCTAAGGTGTTAACAGGAAGGAGGTGACCAATAGGGTGCAAGTTCAGACTTTGGACCTAATTGACTAATGTCTATCCATACTTTATCTACTCAGAGCTCCCTCTGGATGTCTAATCTGTCTTAAAACGTCTTTTCACATACAACTCAAAGCTCATGACCACAGGTGAGGGTTGAAACATAGATAGACTGGTAAATCAAAATCTTTGCCTTCTGGCCCAGTTTTCTCTGCACCACAACAGTCTGGAACAATATTTGCTTTGGTGCTGATACCACACCAATCTGCCTGTCCACCTCTGAATATTTAGTCTGAATATTTAGGCTTCTGCCTGTAACGTGCTTTCCCACAAGGGAGTAATAAAGGATTCTGATTTAATTTCACTTTAACTGCAAGTTGAAAAGTCATGCATAAGCGCTTGGTCCTGCATAGGGTAACTGCATAGTAATGTTTTGTACACAATGTCTTGTAAAAGTAGAGGGTTTGCAATGAGGGAGAGCTGGAGGAATTTTCTACCTCTGACCAATCGGTGTCTGTGGAATCACCACAAACAATGCAGCTAGCTACACAACACTGTCAAACACACACTGGTCAGTTCACACCCTTATATCTAATGAACAATGGCAGATTCCTCCAGGAGTTTGTGACTGCCAGTGTCAACAAATTGCATAGACCAGTTAACCTTGTGATGTAGGAGTAATTTTTACTTTTTTCCAACAGTAACCATTCATAAATTGAATTCTGGTAGATATGAAGGGATACATTTGTGACAGGAATGGGAGGGACATTTAGTGTGACTGCACTAATATGTGTGTTATTTGGTAACAGCCTGCACATGGTTCTTTATTGACCAGTGGCTCATTTTCATAATCTGTCTGTCAGTCTGTTGTGGTGGGTGTCTCCTAACTTGAAAAGGTTCAAAGAAGCAGAAGCAGAGTTTCAGATCAGTTATGAGGGATTCACAGTGTGACTGCAGGTCATAGGTGAATGTTAAGCTTTGGACAGTGTTATAAACTGTGTTGTGTAATGTCTTATCCTTGTATGATACAATAGAACTGGTAGTTTGGGTAATGTTTTAAACAAGGTTATCTTGATAATTAACTTCTACTTTCTCATTTACTGTTCTGTTTGTAAATCACATATTCTAGGTGTATGTTGCTTCAGCTTGACACAGTCCTAAGCAAAGCTTTATAGGTTTGACTAAACTTTAACAAAATACTGTGATTATTTCATCTTGTAAAGTGTTATTATTGATTTTCTTTAGCCAGAAGGATCATGGTAAATGCAACACAGGTTTCATATTTCACTCTAAGTGCCTACTTTGACACTGGTGTTTTAAAATATTTATATTTTGTCATTATTTTGTCTTTATATGTTTTAATTCTTTGTGCCAATGTGTTGCTGATTGTGATTATCTGTATGAACAGAAGTTTACATGAACCTATGTACCTGTTTCTGTGCAGCCTGTTTGTAAATGAACTGTATGGTAGTACAGGGTTGTTTCCATTCCTTCTGCTTCAGATCCTCTCTGACATTCACACTGTTCCTGCTTCTTTTTGTTTCCTGCAGATTTTCTGTGTTTATACATATGTGTGTGTAGAATTTTTTACTTTAGTCATCATGTCTTATGACAGATATCTCGCTATCTGTTATCCTCTACAATATAACACACGAATGACAACTAAAAAAGTTGCAGTGCTTATTTTTGTAACATGGTTATTTCCTTTTCTTGCGATTGTTGTTTTGATATCTCTGAGCGCACCTTTGCAGCTGTGTGGGAACATTATTAACAAAGTGTACTGTGGAAACTACTCCATTGTTAAACTGGCCTGCTCTGACACCAGAGTAAATAACATTTATGGACTCATCTACACAGTTATATCAATCATTATTCCTCTCATTTTAATTCTTTACACTTACATGAAGATTCTTAAAGTTTGTTTTTCTGGTTCTAAACAGACCAGACAAAAAGCTGTCAGTACCTGCACACCTCACCTTGCTTCTCTGATCAACTTTTCTTTTGGTTGTTGTTTTCAAATATTACAGAGCAGATTTGATATGACTGGTGTACCCATTATGCTGGACATTTTGTTGTCATTATACTTTCTAACATGCCAGCCTCTTTTTACACCTGTTTTGTACTGGGCTGAAAATGTCCAAAATCTGTACCCTTTGTAAACGTCTGTTGTGTGGTGAAGTGTAGGTCAGTCTGCACATCTGTGCTGTTCAACCATGAAAAAGCAATGAATGAATTCCTTTACTGATTTCATCTGTGTCAACACTAATTATTTCTCAAATTCTACACAAATATATTACTGTGGCCTCAATGAAAAGTGATCTTTGTTATGTGGTATCTGTTTTGGCTGTGAATCAACTGCTTCATGTTATTAGAATGTTACTTGCAGTTACTTGCAACAGTTAGTGTCTTTTATATTTTGTAGAGCTCAAGTACAGCGCATGATAGAAAGGCCTACGGGATAGTGGAGCAAATACCTGAGTCAAATGAGGATGATGCTCATGGCAGTGATGATTAATGGCTGCCAGAGCAAGAAGTATTGACAAACAGTAGAGACAGTGGAGCTGAGAATCTAAGGACTCAGGAGCAGGGTTTAATGTTTTTACATTGTTCTGCACAGTATTAAAATATGTGAACATTTTACAGTTTAACATTAGACATTCATATTATTTTCTAATTTTAACATAAAATATAATTTTATTGATTGATTTGTTAAATACATAGCTTTTCAATTGAAAAGTTAAACGCATGCAGTCCACCTGAGTGGACATGAGAAACTCCTTAAAAAAAACTGTGTTTAAAAAAAATGAGGTTGAAATGTTTTTGTCATGCGTAAAAAAGAATAAAAATGCTTAGGAAAATAATCATGACTGAGGATTTCATAATTCATACATGAAAGGGTTAATTTTATTTTATTATTTAGTATTTTTTCAGGTTTTTTATGCCTTTATTTAGAGGACAGTGAGAGAAAGACAGGAAACCAAGAGAGAGTAGGGGAATGACATGCAGCAAAGGTCCAGCCGGATCAGGAGTCGAACCGGGGTCCGCCTGCTCAGACCACTGGGACCCACGTGGTACGCACCCTAATCATTCGGCTATGGGGGCGCCTCTGGGTTAAGTCTGTTTTAAGTCAACTCCAGTGCTTTAATGATGTGCAGATATTTCAAGTCCTCATACAGGCCTGGTCAAAATTGTATACTGTATAATCAGAATATTTAATTAAAGGTGCAAACAGTGTTGAACAGACCCATGCACCCTGGGCCCGGCAGGGGACTGGCAGCCTCGAGGTAATCTGTGTCAACCTGCTGGTAGGAGAAGATTAATGTATAAGATATGTCATTTAAGTCACCAGTGGTGGTGCTGTGAATATCAGGACAAGCCTCTTGTCAAGCTTGTGAATTTTTGGCAGACTGGACAAATTGTGGTTGTGTTAGAGGGACTTAATGTGTCATGGCAAGACATTGAAATTTGAGGTGCCGCCGTGGCCACACCCATCGATGAAAACACAAGCTTCTAACAACTTTTTACCACAAACTCTGGAGTATACTGACTGAGGTTGATGTCGATATGATAAAATCTCTAGGGGGAAGCCCCTAAAATATGTACATTTTCCCCAGGTCTGATGCGTGTGGAAAGTTTTGTGAGTTTTTGAGTGTGTGTAAACCCTCAAAAAAGTGACAGAGAAGAATAATAAGAATCTAAACAATTCCAAAAGAGCCTTCGCACCACTTGATGCTCAGGCCCTAATGAAATGTCCAAAGTTATAGAAAAAAAAACCCAAATGTTTTTAGTTTCTTTTCACAATGGTAGAGAAAAGAGACCTGTTGGCTCAAATGCTGTTATCAAAGACCATGACAATTCCAAAGGCAACCAAGCAATTGGCAAAGCTGTAGAAATCCCCGTTTCGACAATGTTTCACACACACATTACTGATAAACTTCAGTGCTTTTAGAGTGAAGTCAGAGGAATTTATTTTATACTATCACTCAACATAAATCTATCTCATCTATATAAATCTATCTACACTTTCCAACAGAACAGATTTTTACATATGTTATGAATTTTGGCCATTTTCAGTCCGTACATTACTGGATTAAACAGAGGCTGGCATGTAAGAAAGTATAATGACAAAAAAATGTTCAACACACTTGGTGCAGTGTTCACATCAGATCTGTTCAATAATATTTGAAGACAACAACCAAGGGAAAAGTTGATCAGAGAAGCAAGGTGAGGTGTGCAGGTACTGACAGCTTTTTGTCTGGTCTGTTTAGAACCAGAGAAACAAACTTTAAGAATCTTCATGTAAGTGTAAAGAATTAAAATGAGAGGAATGCAAACTGTGAGAAAAGTGATAATTAGTCCATAGACATTATTTACTGTGGTGTCAGAGCAGGCCAGTTTGAATATGGAGTAGTTTCCACAGAAAATTGTGTCAATGATGTTCCCACACAGCTGTAAAGACGAAGTTAAGGATACTGCAATGAGAATTACAATAAAAGGATACAACCATGTCAGAGCAATAAGTGCAGTGACCTTGTTGTATGTCATATGTGTGTTATATTGTAGAGGATAACAGATAGCGAGGTATCGGTCATAAGACATGACGGCTAAATTTAAAAATTCCACACAAGCATAAGAGTAAACACAGAAAATCTGCAGGAAACAAAAGTGAACAGAAACAGTGTGAATGTCAGAGAGGATCTGAAGCAGAAGGAATGGAAACAACCCTGTACTACCATACAGTTCATTTACAAACAGGCTGCACAGAAACAGGTACATAGGTTCATGTAAACTTCTGTTCATACAGATAATCACAATCAGAGAAACATTGGGACAGATAATCAAAATATATAAAAAGGTAAGAATCATGAAATACAAATATTTGAAAGGTCCAGTGTCAAAGTAGGCACTCAGTGTGAAATATGAAACCTGTGTTGCATTCATCTTCATTTTAGCCTTAATTCAGTCATAACACTGTTAAGTGGATGAAGTAATTGCAAACATGTAAATCTCACATTTTTAGTTTTTCAAAAGTGAAACTTGTTTTCAGCAGATTATGAAACCATCAAATACACAACCAATACGGTCTTGAACAAGACCATGATCAAAAAGACAAATACCTAAAACTTAATGCCGACTCCCTCCTAAATGAAATGAAACTCTGCTTTGGCTTCTTTTAAAGTTTTCCCACAGCAGCAGTATGACCTCACTATCACACTCACTGAGTGTGGTGTCTGTGTGTGCGTGTTTTATGTTTTTATGCTTTTGTATGTATAAATGTGTATTACATTGTATACTGGCCTACAAAAATGTAGTGCAGTAACCACAGAAGCAGGGAGTTGAAAAAAAAATATTTGTAGTTAGCTAGCAGACAAATACCTTCATATCATGTCTTTTTAGGCTGATAAGTGTACCTCAAAGAGAATTTCCATAGAATTGTTTTTAATACCTATGTAGAAGTTTACTTACTTTTACTTACTATTATTTGAGTTATATCACAAGCTTAGTAGTTATTCAGTTACAATTCACAAGAATTGTCTCTCATTTCCATAATTCAAGTTTACTAATTTCTGTCATATATATATTGTAATGCTCAAAACAAAAATCATGGTAATAATTTTATGAATAGATCCGATATATTCAAAGGATCCCTCTCTGCAAACCACTACCAATACTCTGCATATTCATAGTATTCCTTGCTGTTTTCCAGTCCCGTTCTTTAGTTGTAACCTCTTTTATTGCTCACACTAGTAGAATTGTGACAGTTAAATTAAATAAGACATGAGGTTATGATTGATCAAACCTTCATAAAGCCTTTAAAATGTATTGAAAAGATGTCACATGCTTTAGGCAGCCTACATTAAAAAAAAAGCAGACATGTAACAAATAACACAACTGACTTCTGTATGTCAAACAACATGACATTTAGGGACATTTAAAGGGAAGCTTAGCATTTTGCTAACTGTATAAATATTCTGTTTTTAATATTACAAAGGGATTTTTAAAAAAAAGTAGAACAGAGTAGAACAGTAAGGAATAACAGAAATGGCTGCGATAATTGTTTCGTGGACAGTATTAAATTTGCTGACTTAATAAGAGATTAAGTCTCACCTTAGAAACGTAACATTATAGTCAAATATGTGGGGGACTTGCTGGTCCTGAAATGATAAAAGGACCCATACTTTGTCCATGAAACTTTTGTTTAAAAATCGTGGTCTTCAGTGTCACACTGCAGGACACAATTTTCAAAAAAATTTAACTTCCTGTTATTATTGAACAAGTCTTGTGTATTTTAAAACGTCATATTTGTTACATAACTATGTGTAAAATAATGCCAAAAGGCTTTGCAGATAGTTCCAGATGTTAGTTTAGAAATGTTTATTTCATGCATATACATCTTACAGTCACACTACAGGATCATTTTCATGTTTACCTTAAAAAAAACCCCACAACATCCATCAAAAAGTAATAGAGTTACATTAAACATTCTATTTGAATCACTGTCTTTTGGAGGAACAACACATCTTAAATATTTTTATTTATAGCAGGCATCATGTTACCTCCCCCTGTACAGATTTTTTTCTGTTTGAACTGGGGGTAGTGAGGTTTAAAAACAGATATTTTCTTTCTAGAGACAAAACATAAACACCAACAACCACAAGAAAAATTTGAGCTTCATTTTTTTAATCTGTTTTAAGTCAACCCAAAATCTTTGGATGTAATTGCATAATTTTCAAATATGCCAAGTCCTCATATCTTTTCATACACACAGATAACAATAAATGTTAGTTAGTATTTATATAGTGCCAAATCACAACAGAAATTATCTCAAGGGAGTTTTCAAACAAAGCAGGTCTAGACCACACTCTTTATACTAGACATATAAATCAATACAATGCAATATATTAATACATTTGGGGCAGTGTTTACATCACACGTTAAATAATATTTGAAGACAACAACCAAAAGAAAGTGTACAAAGTAAAGTAGTAAAGTAAAATCAAAGGACCAAACACTATCAGAAAGACCATAAGTCCATAAGTGTCATTCACTCTGGTGTCAGAGCAGGCCAGTTTGAAAATGGAGCAGTTTCCACATAAAAGTGTATGAATGATAGTCACAGACAGCTGTAAAGTGGACCCCAAGGATACTGCAATAAAAACTGCAAGAAAAGAATATAACCATGGTGCAGTGTGTTTTATTGTATAGGAAAAACGTAGCAAGGTATCTGTCATAAGACATGATGGACAAATATGTTACGGATTTTAGACGTTTTCAGTCCATACAGTATAGGGTTGAAGAGCGGCTGACATGTAAGAAAGTATAATGATAGAAAAATTTGCAATACATTTGGTACGCCACTCATATTAAACCTGCTCTGTAACACTTCGAAGCAAACTCCAAAAGAGAAGTTGAGCAGAGAAGCAAGGTGAGGTGTGCAGGTACTGACAGCTTTTTGTCTGGTCTGTTTAGAACCAGAAAAACAAACTTTAAGAATCTTCATGTAAGAGAAAAGGATTAAAATGAGAGGAATAATGATCGAGATAACTAAGTAAATGAGTCCATAAATGTTATTTACTCTGGTGTCAGAGCAGGCCAGTTTGACAACAGAATAATTGTCACAGAAGACTTTACCAATAATGTTCCCACACAGCTGTAAAGACAAACTTAATGATACCAAAACCACTATTGCAAGAAACGGGATTAGCCATGTTACTACAATAAGCTTTGCAACTTTTTTAGTTGTCATACATGTGTTATATTGTAGAGGATAACAGATAGCGAGGTATCTGTCATAAGACATGACAACTAAGTTTAAAAATTCTACGCACACATATGTATAGACAGAATAAATCTGCAGGAAACAAAAGTGAACAGAAACAGTGTGAATGTCAGAGAGGATCTGAAGCAGAAGGAATGGAAACAACCCTGTACTACCATACAGTTCATTTACAAACAGGCTGCACAGAAACAGGTACATAGGTTCATGTAAACTTCTGTTCATACAGATAATCACAACCAGGAAAATGTTTGCACAGATAATTAAAATATATAAAAGTGTGATAATCAGGAAATATATATATTTGAAAGGCCCAGTGTCAAAGTAGGCACTTAGAGTGAAATATGAAACCTGTGTCGAGTTCATCTTCATCCTCATTTTGGCTTGTAAAGCAATCATTACAACATTCGGTGGATAAAGTGATTGCAAATATAGTAATCTTACATTTTAAGAAGTTAAACTTCTTTTTGGCAATTTTTTTTAACCATGAAATGAAATGTGATAAATACACAGCACATACACACTCACACAGTTTATGATGTGTTAATTATCCTGAGGCACTCGATGCATGCTTCTGCTTGTTTTAAAATATTTTCAGACAGACACCCACAGAAGCCACGTGACTGACACTGAGTTAGTGTTTATTTTTGATGACGTTTGTCCATGCAGAGTTTAAAAAAAAAGATTTGTAGTTGGCTGGTAAACAGTGTAAATGGTTGTAAAGTCTGAAAGACTGAAATGGAAATAAAATGAAATGGACAGTTCCACCTGTTTGACCTGCAGCTACAGTGCAATGTTGCTATTGGCTTTTTTTTTAACACACCACCTTCTTCCTTGGTGTGTTCTTAGGCTTTATTATGGTGGTTATCTTTTCCCACAGCAAATAATCAGACCCTTAGTAATGACCTAGCAACAGAAATGATTTTCTAGTCCCAGATGAGTGAACTCTGAGCTGACATTAATGCTTTATTGAGGTCTCGGAATTTACCGAACTAAATCAACAGCCTACTGCACAAATAAATGCTTACTTTTATCAACAACGTTATAACAAAGATGCTGCATTTATTTACTCACACAGATGTAGCTTCTGCAACCGCAAACTTTGCATGAATTTTAAGTTATAGTGCCATGTCACCGACACCACTGATTGAGAAAGCCGTGGCGCTTGTGCCAAAGGTTCACAAGCATCACTGAAGTGCTCAAATGATGTTAAAGTACACCCTCGTGTTTAATATTGTGATTATACAACTATTACCAACAAAGTAAAATGTATATGGCAGAGTAATATTTTTAGTGATGAGTAAGGTGTGCTGTCATGCTGATTTGAGCACATTCTAAATGTCTTGTTGACCATCAGATTGCCTGGAACTACTTGTTGTATAATCTTGGATCTTTGTCTCATTGTCAGTGCCGTTTCAGTCATTTCTGAGTAATCCATCCAGTTAGTCCCCTCTTTGATCCTGCCTCTGGAGAGCCTTTGGGCTATCTTCTTTGTGAGTTTCTGTAGTCAGATAGAAAGACTAAATAAATGGCTACCCACTTGCAGTGCTGTCTTCCGTTCACTACAGCTATGCTTTCATAGTAATCACTGGATTTCAGTTTGAGGTACAGGTTTGGATTGAACTCACCTTTCATTGCTTTCTGCTGCACCTCCACCTTGGGTAATAAAAAAGTAAGAAACAGAATATGGACTTCAGTTCAACCAAAACTTTTATTTTGATAAACACACCCCACCACCATCACATACCCCCACTGCCTGACTTAGCCCCCCCCTCCCAAGAATGGGACAGATGCTCAGCAACAGCCATCTGTGCCCCCGGTCTTAAACTTAAAAGGTTGTAAAGCTAGGAGGTTGAATGGATGTCCCAGCAGGTAATAGCCAAGGGTATTGCCATCATGCTGTAATGACACTCCACTCTGACAACTTCCAACTGTTGTGATATCCCAGCAGGTGCGTGGGGCGGTTTCCCCCACAGACATAGGGAGCAATACAAGCGCTTTGTCTCTTAGTGAAAATTGTCAGAGCCTTGCCCCTCAGATGCTGCTGATGTTCCTGGGCCTAGAAGAAATTGTGATAATTGTCCCAGTATATGGAATTTTGCTTGCAGGTTCATGATGCACTCGGTTTCATTTTTACTGGGACTTGGATCTTCTTCCCAGTTTTCAAGTAAGTTCAAAACCCCTCAAGGCTTCCTGCTAAACAGCAGTTCAAAGGGACAAAATCCTGTGGTGGTGGCCTGGGGCACCTCCTGCACTGCAGATAACAGAGGGTCAAACCATTGGTCCATTCATCATTATGAATGAACTATGAATCATAGACTTCAAGGTTTTGTTTAGCTGTTGAACCAGACCATGAGTCTGGGAGTGGTACACATTAGTCCTAAAAGATTTAATGCTTAATAATTGAAAGTGCCTTAGTCCATCTGGAACTTGGGACTTGACAGGGAAGACGACAAAGTGCCCGCACGACAATCCATGCAGAGATGTTATACAGTGGCAGTGCTTCAGGATAATGTGTTGCATAGTCCACTAAGACCAATGCAAAGCAACATCCCCATGTGCTCCAGTGAAATGGCCCAATGAGATTCATACCAATGCGTTCATATGGCACCTTCTTTAATGGTAGGGAATGGCTTTTGAAATGGCTGCTTGGGTCACCAACTGGCATTCAAGGCAGGACTCTCACCACCAGTGCAAACCCCCTGGATGCCTGGCCAATAAAATTGTGTCATTATCATGTCTAATGGTTTGTTGTATCCCATTTGACCAGCCATTGGGTTGTAATGAGCTGCGTGGAAAACACTTTCCCGTTGGTTTCTCAGCACCAGTAACTGGGTGTTCCCTTCTCTGGTACGAGTGTCACGAGTCACCCTATACAACCTGTCCCTAACCAAAGTGTAGGTATATTTGTACTGCATCAGGGTGCTCCAGGTGACCATCAGCTTTCATCACTTGGTTGAAGGCAAAGCGTAGAGTATTATCACAAGGCTGTTTGAGTGGAAAACCTTACATGGAGTATATGGAGGGAACCAGTGAAGCCTCCTATGAAGGCTCCTCTGAATCCTTCTCTACCTCTGCAGTGTTGGATGATGTTGAGTCACCGCTGGGCCCAGCACACATTAGTGCAAGTCCCTACCAGTTGTGAATACACCCCAATAGATTGTCCCACAAGTGTATAAACCCAGGTCAATCCGTTCCCAGAATTAAAGGGTGCACAAGGCGGGATCTAACTGCAACCTTGATTGGATACTTTTCCCCCTGATACTTAATTTCCAGTGGCATTACAGGATACCTATGAACATCCCCACGTACACACCTGATATCGACCCATCATGCCTCCATTAATGCCCCAGCTACCTGGACCACCCTAAGGTCTATTTTATGTCACCCCCAAATGTTTAATAATTTGCTAATATGTCAAGTCATATACCCATAACTTTCATACACATAGTTAACAATAAACGTCAGTGCTGTTCAGAGTGGGGTCAAAGAAATCCTTTAATTTCATATTATCAGTCAGACTAAATTTGTCTTTTATTTTGTCTACACTTCACAAAAGAACAGATTTTTACATATGATACAGATTTTAGATATACTCAGACCTTACATTAGAGGATGAAAGAAAATCCGGCATGTAAGACAGTAGCATAATAAAAAGATGTTTAACACATTTGGTGCAGTGTTCACATCGGATCTGTTCAATAATATTGAAAAAACAACCAAAAGTTCAGCAGGGAAGCAAGGTGAGTTGTGCAGGTACTTGATTAAAATTACAGGACTAACTACCATGACAGCATGAGTCCACAGTACGTCGACATGGGAAAAATATCACGTTATGATTTTTCATACCGGTCGATATCAATATATAGTATGATATAAGTCAAATCACTATTTCTGTTGAACTTAAAGCTTTCTTTTTACTCCTAAGTGAGATATGAAGATACCATAAGGTCAGTTTTAGGGCTGCCCCCTAAATGTGATTTGATGCATCGCTTGGGAAGACCCTGATTCAACTCATAGTCAGTGGACGAGTTCTTACACTTTTTTTTTTTAGCTGCCTCACAGTTCACACACACACAGCACTGCAGGAACAACAGTGACAGGCTGTAAACAACCTAGAAGTATGTCACGTGTGTCATATTGTAGAGGAGGACAGTGACAATATATGTTCGCTATGTCATAAGACATAGCGAACATATATTTTACGGATTTTAGACATTTTCAGTCCATACAGTACAGGGTTGAATAGCGGTGGACTTGTCAGAAAATATAATGATAAAAATATTCGCAGCATGTTGGGAACACTGTTCATATTAAACCTGCTCTGTAAGACTTCAAAGCAAACCCCAAAAGAGACGTTGATCAGAGAAACAAGGTGAGGTGTGCAGGTACTGACAGCTTTTTGTCTGGTCTGTTTAGAACCAGAAAAACAAACTTTAAGAATCTTCATGTAAGTATAAAGAATTAAAATGAGAGGAATGATGATTATGATAACTGTGTAAATGAGTCCATAAATATTATTTACACTGGTGTCAGAGCAGGCCAGTTTGACAATAGAATAATTCATACAGAAAACTTTGTCAATAATGTTCCCACACAGCTGTAAAGAGAAACTCAATGATACCAAAACAACAACTGCAAGAAAAGGGAATAACCATGTTACTACAATAAACATAGCAACTTTCTTACTTGTCATTCGTGTGTTATATTGTAGAGGATAACAGATAGCGAGGTATCTGTCATAAGACATGATGGCTAAGTTTAAAAATTGTACAGACACATATGAATGAACACAATAAATCTGCAGGAAACAAAAGGGAACAGGAACAGTGTGAATGTCAGAGAGGATCTGAAGCAGAAGGAATGGAAACAACCCTGTACTACCATACAGTTCATTTACAAACAGGCTGCACAGAAACAGGTACATAGGTTCATGTAAACCTCTGTTCATACAGATAATCACTATCAGCAACACATTGGCACAATTAATTAAGATATATAACAATGTGAGAATTGTGAAATATATATATTTGAAAGGTCCAGTGTCAAAGTAGGCACTTAGAGTGAAATATGAAACCTGTGTAGCATTTACCATGATTCTTCTGGCTAAAAAAAAAAAAAAAAAAAAAAAAAAAAAACACACTTTGCAAGATAAAATAATAAGATAATATTTCGTTAACCTAAACCTATGAAGCTTCGCTTAGGACTGTGGGCAGCTGAAGCAACATACACCTAGAATATGTGATTTACAAACAGTAAATGAGAAGAAGTTAATTATCAAGATAACTATGATAACTATGTTTAAAACTACCAGTTGTATTGTATCACACTAGGGTAAGACATTACACAACACAGTTTATAACACTGTCCAAAGCTCAATATTATGAGTCCCTCACAACTGATCTGAAACTCTGCTTCTGCTTCTTTGAACCTTTTCAAGTTAGGAGACACCCACCACACTGCTAAAATGGGAAATATGAAACCTGTGTCGAGTTCATCTTCATCCTCATTTTAGCTGTTAAAGTAATCAAAATGCTGTTCAGTGGATGAACTAATTTCAAACAAATAAATCTTACATTTTTAGTTTTTGAAAAGTTAAATTTGTTTTGAGAAAATTACAAAACCATCAAACACAAAATGTAAATGTGATAAATATCCTAAGTATACACACTCACATAGTTTATGACATTGTGTGAATCACCCTGAGGCACTCGTTACTGAGATGAAACTCCTTTTAATGTTCAAGACCGATGCCCACAGTAGCCATGTGACCTTATCACCACACTCACTGAGTGTTTGTGTTTATTATTGATAATATACATGTTTGCTTATAAATGTGGTCTACAGAGATAGTGTGCAGGAACCATGGAAGCAGAAAGTTAAAAGTAAAGGATTTGTATTTTTCACGTTGGCTGGCAAACTGTGTTAAAGATTGAAAGGTAATACCTTCTCTTGTGCCTTTTTAGACTGCTTATTGCACCCCAGTTTTAATATCTAAAAACCCAGATAATTTTCAGAGAATGAAATGGAAACAAAAAGAAATAGACAGTCTCACTTGTACGACCTGCAGCTGCAGTGTAGTGTTGCTGTTGGCCTTTTTTGCTGATGGTGTCATAGCTCTTCTCAGTGTCCAGAAAACACATATAGACTGGTCAAACTCCCTTGACAGCACTCCAAGGTTAAAAACCTTTGGCAGAACTTCCTTGAGGCCAACCGAAAGTCCCTCTCGAAACCCTCCCCGAACACACTTGAGCCAAAGCTGTAGCCCTTCTGACCTCCTGGTACTTGTTCACTGTTTTAGAAAACCCTTAGGCCTGCCAAGCCCGAAAGGCCTGCCTCTTCAGCCTGATGCTTATGCAATGGAAGCTTTGAACATGTCCCACTCTGACTTCATGTCCCCAGCCTCCCTTGATGTATGAGAAATTCTTTTGGAGGAAGGAGCTGAAGACCTCCCTGATAGAAGTCTCTGTCAGACGTTCCTAGTTCACCCTCACTACATGTCTTGGTTTGCCAGGTCTGTCTGGCATCCTTCCCTAACATATGATCCAACTCACCACTAGGTAGTATTAGTTGACATCTCTGCTGTTTTCTTCACCTGAGTGTCCAAGATATACTGGCGCAGATCTGATTGATCAACCACTAAGTCAATAATCAGTGTTTTGCATAAAGTATTCTGGTACCAGGTGTTCTTATAAACCACCTTATGTTTGAAGATGGTTGTTATGGTCAATAACAAGACACTGCTCAGGTTCAGATCAGGTAGGCCGCTCCTCCCAGTCACTCTTCTCCAGGTTTCCCTTTTGACATCTGTGTGTGTTAACGTTCCCCAGTAGAACTATACAGTCCCCAGACAGAACCCTTTCTGGGATAGTGCCCAGAGACTCCAAGAAGGCCAGATACTCTGAGCTGTAGGTCGGTATGTAAGTGCAGGCAACAGCCAGAGCCCTCCCCTCAGCAACTTGTAGTCACAACACAGCGGCGCTCAGCTGGGGCCTTGTGAGTGTCCCCATAACTGCCTGGTACCTCTCACCCTGGGAAACTCTAGCAAAGGAGATAGTCCAGCCCCTCTCCTGGAGTTTAGTTCCAGAACCTGTGCTGTGCGAGGAGATAAGCCCAACTTTACATAGTTGGTACTGCTCCACCTCCTGAATTTTCCTTGGGGTCACAAGCTTTGGGTAGTGACTGAAAGAATCAATGATACAAGGGGCTGAAATTAGTTACTGTTCTGAAGGGTGTCTGGGTTCAGCCATAGAGATAGGGTGAGGAGCCTGAACATCCAGACGGAGTTCAGAGTAGACCTGCTGCTCCAACTGGGAGGAGACTCCAAGGTAGACCCAGAACTTGCTGGTGGGATTACATATTCCATCTGGCCTGGAAATGCTTCAGTATCCCAAAGGTGGAGCTGGAACACGCTGCGTTGGAGAAGGACGCCTGGAAAGCCGTAATTTGTTTGTTGCCACTGTGACCTGACTGTGGATAAGTGGAAGAAAATGAATGAAAGGCATCTAGAAGCTTCTTGCAGCTGTCTCGTGGTCATCCATTGCACTGCCTACAAGTTCTTAAAAGTGAGCAGGAGTCTGTTTTGCACTGACATACTCCAGCTCTCTCCAAAAGGTTTTCAAAAGATTTAAGTCAGGACTCATTGCTGGCCAGTTTAAAATAGTTGATCCTTTCCTTTTCAGCTGCTGAATTTCATTATTTGTTTTATAAATTCAGTGCCTCTAGCATGATAGAACATAACATAGAACATAGAATTGGGTTTTCCTTATGGGTATCATTTTGTTGTCTATAAACAACTTCATACACTGCAAGATCTCTATTTTGGTTTTGTCTGTCCACAAAGCATTATCTCATCAAGACTGTCACTTGCTATGAAAATTTTTGCAAACATTAGTCTTGGCTTTTTGTGCTTTTCTTTCAGTACTGGTGTCCTCTGTCTTCGCCCATGAAGCCCTACCTGGTTTAGTGTGTGGCATCTGGTATGGGCTGAAACCAGCACTCCAGATTGCTCCAGGTCAACAATCTGGAGTGGTGTGTTTGCAGTGGTGTATGTCTCTGTCCTCTCTTGGTCTTTAAGGGTGTACTCTGCTGGTCACCCAAAGCGTCAGCCATATGAATACTGAAGGCCTCGCCATGACTTCATTTGTATTTTCTCTGTAACTTTGCATTTACACCTGATATTAATAAAGCCAGATTTATGCTTGATGCTAGGGGTTAATGGGAGCTCCACTGCAGTTACCTACAGTGTAGGTCATAATTCAGCATCTGAATTCTCCCATTGATATCACCACCACAACACTAAAGAGCGTGTATCATGTAGTCGTATTGTGCTTTACTTATACTCCTCCTGTGCATCATTTCATTGTCCTCACATCTTTTAATACACACAGTTAACAATAAACATCTGTGCTGTTTAGAAGTGGGGTCAGATGGATCCATTTATTTTATCAGTCAGGCTAAATATACATTTTATATTATCTATAGTTTCCAACATGATAGATTTTTCACATTTGATACAGATTTTAGACATTTTCAGTCCATACATTATAGAGTTAAATGTAGGCTGGCATGTAAGAAGATACAATCATTAGAAAGTCTTTAACACATTTGGTGCTGTGTTCACATCAGATCTGAAGGACTGTGACAAAAGAAATCATGAGGCCTAGACTTAAACTATTCACTTTGGTGTCAGAGCAGGCCAGTTTCAAAATAGAGCTGTTTCCACAGAAAATTGTGTCAAACATGCTCCCAAATCACTGTGAAGTTAAAGAAAAGGATATAACGTTAAACGTTATAATGTTAAAGTAATTATCATAGCAACCTAGATGTATGTCATGTGTGTTATATTGTAGAGGTTAACAAATAGTAAGGTATCTGTCATAAGACAGGACGGGCATATGTGTTCCTGATTTTAGACATTT
This sequence comes from Lates calcarifer, assembly GCF_001640805.2. Classification (NCBI taxonomy): domain Eukaryota; kingdom Metazoa; phylum Chordata; class Actinopteri; family Centropomidae; genus Lates; species Lates calcarifer. The sequence goes on from NC_066853.1 coordinate 335,577, forward strand.
TCAGTCCATACAGTACAGGGTTGAACAATGGTGGGAATGTTAGAAAATATAATGATAAAAAACTTCGCAACATTTTAGGTACACTGCTCATATCAAACCTGTTTTGTAAAAATTCAACGCACACCCCAAGTGAAAAGTTGAGCAGAGAAACAAGTTGAGGTGTGCAGGTACTGACAGCTTTTTGTCTGGTCTGTTTAGAACCAGAAAAACAAACATTAATAATCTTAATGTAAGTGTAAAAGATTGAAGAGAGAGGAATGATGATTGCAATAGCTGTGAAAATTAGTCCATAAATGTTATTTACACTGGTGTCAGAGCAGGCCAGTTTGACAATAGAATAATTCAGACAGAAAACTTTGTCAATAATGTTTCCACACAGCTGTAAAGAGAAACTCAATGATGTCAAAACAACAATTGCAAGAAAAGAGAATAACCATGTTACTACAATAAGCATTGCAACTCTTTTAGTTGTCATACGTGTGTTATATTGTAGAGGATAACAGATAGCGAGGTATCTGTCATAAGACATGACGACTAAGTTTAAAAATTGTACAGTCAGATACATATGCAAACAGAAAATCTGCAGGAAACAAAAGGGAACAGAAACAGTGTGAATGTCAGAGAGGATCTGAAGCAGAAGGAATGGAAACAACCCTGTACTACCATACAGTTCATTTACAAACAGGCTGCACAGAAACAGGTACATAGGTTCATGTAAACTTCTGTTCATACAGATAATCACAATCAGAGAAACATTGGCACAAATAATTAAAATATATAACAATGTGAGAATCATGAAAAATAAATATTTGAAAGGTCCAGTTTCAAAGTAGGCACTCAGTGTTAAATATGAAACCTGTGAGGAGTTCATTCTCAACCTCATTTTAGCTGTTAAAGTAAGAATGCTTTTCAGTGGACGAACTAATTGCAACTAATTAAAATGTAAATCTTACGTTTTTACACAGTTTTGCAAAAGTCAAACTTTTTTAAAGCAAATTATAAAACCATCCATGTGATAAACAATAGCTTGCATTTATACAAACTAAACTTAGAAAACATAGATAATAACATTGTGTGAATCATACCAAGTTCCTCTGAACTGAGATCCAAACTCTGCTTCTGTTTCTTTTAAAGTTTTCAAGACAAACTCCCACAGCAGCAGTATGACTCACTGAGTGTGTGTTTTTGTTTTTTGTAATATTTATATTAATCAACCACAACATTAAAACCACTGATAGGTTGTGTGAAAAATCAAATCAAGTCAGCCTTTACTGTTGTTCGTCATACACAGATTATAAAGTTGAATGAAATAACATCTCCTACGGTCCAAGGTAGCAGTCGCAGCAGACATACATTCAACATATCCAGTGCATCCATTCTACATACTACAAAATGCAAACAGTCTGAAGAGTGTAATGTGCGAGGCAGTAGAAAAATAGGGTAGTGACGATATAAAGTGACAGTGCACGGACATTGTCTTTAAAATATCCTTAATGACCAGCTACAGCACAGTATGTGTATTGAAGTGTCCCTGATGACCGTGTTACAGTGAGTTTAGGGCTCTGATAGTTTGGGGGAAGAAGTTATTGCAGTGCCTCACAGTGTGGGACCTGATACTGCGGAATTGTCTGCCTGACGGTAGAGGGGCAGACAAGTTGTGTGCCGGGTGAGTGGAGTCCTTTACAATGGCAGAGGTTCTGTGTACGAAATGTGACTGGAAGATGTGGTGGAGGGAGACCCCTATGATCTTTTCAGCTGGCCTCACTATGCACCGCAGGGACCTGTGTTTCTGTGTGGTGCAGTTCCCAAACCACACAGTGATGTTGCTGGTCAGAATACTCAAAACACAGTCACACAGACTGGCTCTTTTGAGTCTCCACAGGAAGTACAGTCATTGATGTGCCTTCCTCACAATGCAGCTGGTGTTGGCAGACCAGGTGAGGTCATTTGAGATGTGCACACCAGGGAACTTCCTGATTCTGACTCCACTTCAAAGCCACTGATGAGCAGCAGAGGGTGGTCAGCCTGTCTTTTCTGGAATCAATCAATCATTTTGGTTTTGTTTACATTGAGAGACAGGTTGTTGTCATGGCACAGGCCAACCAGTTCTTCCAAGTCCTGTATGTATAATGTCTTTTTGTTGCTGGTGAGGCCCACTGCAGTTGTGTCATCAGCAAACTTCTTGATGAGGTTGGATTCAGATTTGGTGGGTGTGGACTTGCACACCTGCCTGTTCTGAGCTTCAAACTGTGCACAAAAGTCACTCAGCATGTCAGGGAGGCAAGTGTCACTGCTGTTGGCCCACTGTGGTGAAGTCTTGCTGTCTATAAGGGCCTGGATTCCCTGCTACGTATGTCTAGAGTCTTTAGTCTCACAGAAGTAGTTGTAAATCTTCTGTGCATACTGGTGTTTTGCTTTGTTGATTGCCCTGGAAAGCTTAGCCCTGGCTGATCTGAGAAGGTCTGCATCACCTGACTGGTGGTCAGCCATGGCTTCTGATTGGCATGTATGATAACAATCCTTACTACAGTGACATCCTTGATGCACTACTCTATGTACCCAGGCACAGAGTCTGTTTACTCTCTCTGGCAGGTGTGCTGGTCACAGGTGTCTGCTTACCTGAACATGATCCAGTTTGTGCTCTTAAAGCAGTCCTGTAGGGCTGCTGTGGCTCCTTCTGGCCAAACTCTGAAGGTCCTCGGTGTTGGCTTGGAGCATTTTGAGCAGTGGCCTGTATGCTGGTTGGAGCAGGGTACAGAGATGATTGTCTAAGATGAGGGTGGGGGGTAAAATAGATTCAGCATGTTATCTCCCCTTGTAGCAAAGTTCACATGTTAAAAGAACTTTAGTGCAACTGTTTTCAAGTTGCCGTAGTTAAAATCCCCTGCTAGAGTGAAAAAACTGTTGAGGTGGGCCATCTGTTGCTCACTGATGACATCGAGTAGTTGATGGTGGATTCCCCTGGTAGATATAATGGCCGGCTTTTCACCACTAGAAATTCAAGCTGCAGTGAGCGGCGACTTAAGAGGCACACCAGTTCTTGTTGACATAAGCGCTCACCACTGATCTTCCCTGAAGTTGCGCTGTTCCTGTCCCTGCAGAATGATGGTAGTCCTTGTAACTGGATTGCTGTGCCCAGGATGCTGTTGTGCAGACAAACATACAGCAGTTCCTTATTTCAGTTGGAATCTGAAGTAGTCCTGTTTATTATAGAGATTGTACATAAGCCAGGAGTATAGTTGGGAGAGCTGGTCAGCCAGGGCGGACTCCCACTCACTTGCCTCGCTTCCAGGTCCTCTCACACTTCTTTCACCGCATCCTCTCCCAGGCAGTTGGTTTAGATGATGTTGTGGTGGGCCTTTTTATGCCTAGAATGTTTATGCCGCATAGCATCTCTATTAGTGGTGCCAGTGTTTGTGTAGTGTGACTGTTCCCAGTGCTCAAATCCACAAGTTCTTCATGGATATAACACAGCTGAGCTACAGTGCAGACCTTCTGACATACATTCCAGTCTCTGCAACATGTATTTCCACAGAAATTAACAAAGAAAGGATCTTGATCATCTCCTTACAATGGTATCTGTCATTGTAGGGGTATATGAGGCAGCAGAAGAACAGCCATCTCTTAAATTTCATGTGTTGGAGGCAGGAAAATGGTAAAGTGTAAGGATTGGAGCGAGTTTGATGATCCAGATTGTGATGAGTAGATAACTGGGTCAGAGCATTATAGCTTCCTGCTCATGGGTTGACTTGGCCTACAAATTCCCCAGATATCAATCTGGTCAAGCATTTGTGGGATGTGTTGGAAAAACAAATCTGATCCATGGAGGCCCCCCTTGCAACTTACAGGACTTAAAGGATCTTCTGGTAACATCTTGGTGCTAGATACCACAGGACACCTTCAGAGATCCGTGGAGTCCATGCCTTCATGGGTCAGACCTGTTTTGGTGGCACTTGGGGGACCTTTTTAGACTGATTATTGTACCTGGAAAAGAATTTCAATTTCAGTCTGAAATTCTTTTTTCTGACAATCATCACCATTGGTTCCTTTGATAATGACAACAAATGACATCAGTCTGCTGATGTGGGCATCCACTGACTTGAAAGGTTTAAAAGAGGCAGAGTTATAGTTCTGTTGGGAGGGAAACACAGTGTCTTCATCACATTGTCATAAATGTTTTAGTGTCTCGCCTAACCATTATGTTGACTTTAAATAAGAGAGTGGTAAGTTTGAGGGGTTTGCCATATGTTTCTTAACGAATTTGTTGACCATAAGTAGACCGAATACTGTCTGTGTTAATGCTTTAGTTTCACAATTACTGATCTATAACACAGTGTAACATTAGGATTATACACAGTTCTACCTGTGCAGTGTTACTGTTTTAAATCGAGACAAGGATCATGATAAACTCCACACAGGTTTCATACTTTACACTTGCTGCCTACTTTGACACTGAGGGTTTTAAATACTTATTTTTCATAATTATTATCTTTCTTTATTGTTTAATTCTTGGTTCTAATGTGTTGCTGATAGTGATTATCTGTATGAACAGAAGTTTACATGAACCTATGTACCTGTTTCTGTGCAGCCTGTTTGTAAATGAACTGTATGGTAGTACAGGGTTGTTTCCATTCCTTCTGCTTCAGATCCTCTCTGACATTCACACTGTTTCTGTTCCCTTTTGTTTCCTGCAGATTTTCTGTGTGTACCTTTATGGAAGTGTAGAATTTACTAACTTAGCTGTGATGTCTTATGACAGATACCTTGCTATCTGTTGTCCTCTACAGTATCATGCACATATGACATCTAATAAGGTTGCATTTCTTATTGCTGTAATATGGTTACCTCCTTTTGTGGCTGTTTTTGTCACAACATCTTTGAGTGCTTCTTTACAGCTGTGTGGAAACATCATTAATAAAGTGTACTGTGACAACTACTCCGTCATAAAACTGGCATGTTATGACACCAGAGTGAATAATATCTATGAGCTTGTTGCTGCTTCTCTCACAGTCTGTGTTCCAGTTTCTGTAATATTTTACACTTATATGAAGATTCTTAAAGTCTGTTTTTCTGGTTCTAAACAGACCAGACAAAAAGCTGTCAGTACCTGCACACCTCACCTTGTTTCACTGATCAACTTTTCTTTTGGGGTTTTCTTTGAAATATTACAGAGCAGGTTTGATATGAGCAGTGTACCTAATATGTTGCGGATATTTTTATCATTGTACTTTCTCACATGCCAGCCGCTCTTCAATCCTGTAATGTATGGATTGAATATGTCCAAAATATGCTTCATATGTAAAAATCTGCTTTTAGGTTCTGCTGAGAAGTGTAGATCATCCAACAGATTTGTGCAGCTTGAATAACAAGAAAAATAAATAAATGTATGTTTGTCTTTGACCAAACAGCTATGTAATATTAATTTCTTCAGGTCACAGATTTCATCAAAAGAGACGAAATTTATCATGCAAATTTTACCAAAAAAAAAAAAAAAAAAGGCTTGATTTCAGTCTATTTGATAATAGACAACAGTTAATACACAGTTTTATGTGTATTCAGTAAAGGAAATCTACTGTTTATTTAGACGTTGTTACATCTAAAATCTTAGCATTCTCAGCCAAGATTTTAGATGGTGAAATTTTGAAAGCAATTTTAAATTGTGTATTGAGAATTAGTTAATTATTAATCACATAAAGGAACAAAGTCAATTTACTTGTCTTAAGCTTAGAGTCATTTTAAGACTCTCCCTTGGTGATAATGCTCAACTTTATCAGATTATTAGAACTCTGAAGAGTTAGACTTTACTAAACAAACATAATTTTCACATTTGATGCACTGAAAGAGTGAGTCCAAAATTGTAAATCCAGAGTTACAAACTTTCCTCAGGTGTCTCAGTTCCAATACACTTTACAAGTAGGGAGAATACATGGGACAAAATGTACAGCAAAATATAAAATAATAAAACAACTATATTAAAAACATAAAATGTTGATGTTTGAGAAGTTTGAAAAGGTGATGCGCAGGTCTTAAGTTTTGAGTTATAGGGAAGGCTGTAATGAAGTGAATAAAGATGGATTTTATCATTTAAAGATTTCAGTTGAACATATTGTTCAACATGTAATAGTGTGAACCCTTTAGAATTTTTCCTATTTCTTCATAAATATGACCTAAAACATCATCAGATTTTAACACAAGGTTCACATGCTTTTGCCACTTACAGATATATAATAGTGGGTCATTTTCCTCAATAAATAAATGATCAAGCATAATAATTTACTCTCGTTTGCTTATTTGGATTCTCTTAATCTACTTTTTAGGACTTGCATGAAAATCTAAAATCTAGAAAATTCTAAAAATGTAGAAAATTCTAAGGGGTTCACAAACTTAAACAATCTACAAACGTGAATAATAAGATGAGAATGATGCAGCTCCACAATCAGCAAAATAACACGTTTTTTTATCCCTCCTTGCTGGCAACCGCTGTGGCTGGAAGCAGTATGATTTTGGGTTGTCCGTCCATACGTATGCCTATCTCATTCTTTTTAATGTGTTATCTCAAGACTGCCTTGAAGGAATCTCTTCAAATTTTGCACAAGCCTTTACTTGGACTCAAGGATGAAGTGAGTGGAATTTGGTGGTCGAAAGTCAAAGTTCAAGGTCACTGGGATCACACAAAACACGTTTTTGGCTGTAACTCAAGAATTCATATGTTAATTAAGTGCAACTGGACTGGCTGGTGGAATTATACAACTGCAAGGTGGTAATTTTAGTTATTTCTTACAACAGCAATTTACTTTAACTTTTTGATAGTTGTGTTAAAGTATAAGGCCCAGAACACTTTCCCTCTTTCGCTGTGGAATCCCTATGTGCAACAATGGAGGCATGACATTTTTACAGGTGGACATGCAAATTAGATGTATTTATTACCATTTGCAGTCACTTTCTTCCTCCAGTGTTTACACATACTTTCGTCCACATTTTTGGCTCACCTCTTTCAACGCCTTCAAATCCAAAATGTTGCCATATTGTCACAGTTTTAGAGTGCCATGTCTCCTCTCGTCAACAACCCAAAAAACGTGAACTTTCTAGTATTTTTCTACTGAAATTTGTTCTCCTTCACGTTGCTGGCTGTAGCTTGTCAGTCACGTGTGGTTCTGTTAGTCTGTTAATAAACAAAGATGACATTTTGCCAATCACATTGACATATTGCTTATTACTAATGTAATACAAACTGGATTTAGCGCAGTGATACCTTCAGCACAAGTTGCTAATGTAATGGAAATCGACCCAACTCTAGTCATGACATGTTCTTCCACTTTGAATTTTAACCATTTCTTTGTATCTCATTTTATCTCAACAATTAAAATAGTAACACATATCTAGTCTGCAACTCTTTTTTTTCCAAGCACCAGTTAGAAAATCATCACCATTGTTTCCTTTGATAATGACATTAATCTGCTGATGTGGGCATCCACTGACTTGAAAGGTTTAAAAGAGGCAGAGTTATAGTTCAATTGGGAGGGAGGTACAGTGTCTTCATCACAATGTCATAAGATGTTTTTAGTGTCTCGCCTAGTATTATGTTGACTTTAAATAAGAGAGTGGTAAGTGACTATAAGTAGACGGAATACTGTTTGTGTTAATGCTTTAGTTGCACACTTACAGATCTATAACACAAAGTAACATTAGGGTTATACATAATTCTTCCTTTGCACAGTGTTACTGTGTTTTGAACCGTGATGATTATCATGATAAACTCCACACAGGTTTCATATTTTACACTTGCTGCCTACTTTGACACTGAGGGTTTTAAATACTTATTTTTCATGATCATCATGTCTTTATATATTTTAACTGTCTGTGCCAATGTGTTGCTGATAGTGATTATATGTATGAACAGAAGTTTACATGAACCTATGTACCTGTTTCTGTGCAGCCTGTTTGTAAATGAACTGTATGGTAGTACAGGGTTGTTTCCATTCCTTCTGCTTCAGATCCTCTCTGACATTCACACTGTTTCTACTTCTTTTTGTTTCCTGCAGATTTTCTGTTTGTATTTTTATGGAAGTGTAGAATTTACTAACTTAGCTGTGATGTCTTATGACAGATACCTCGCTATCTGTTATCCTCTACAATATAACACACAAATGACATCTAATAAGGTTGCATTTCTTATTGCTGTAATATGGTTACCTCCTTTTGTAGCTGTTTTTGTCACAACATCTTTGAGTGCTTCTTTACAGCTGTGTGGAAACATCATTAATAAAGTGTACTGTGACAACTACTCCGTCATAAAACTGGCATGTTATGACACCAGAGTGAATAATATCTATGAGCTCATTGCTGCTTCTCTCACAATTCCTGTTCCAGTTTCTGTAATATTTTACACTTACATAAAGATTCTAAAAGTTTGTTTTTCTGGTTCTAAACAGACCAGACAAAAAGCTGTCAGTACCTGCACACCTCACCTTGCTTCACTGATCAACTTTTCTTTTGGGGTTTTCTTTGAAATATTACAGAGCAGGTTTGATATGAGCAGTGTACCTAATATGTTGCGGATATTTTTATCATTGTACTTTCTCACATGCCAGCCGCTCTTCAACCCTGTAATGTATGGATTGAATATGTCCAAAATATGCTTCATATGTAAAAATCTGCTTTTAGGTTCTGCTGAGAAGTGTAGATCATCCAACAGATTTGTGCAGCTTGAATAACAAGAAAAATAAATAAATAAATGTATGTATGTCTTTGACCATACAGCTATGTAATAGTAATTTCTTCAAGTCACAGATTTCATCGAGAGGAAATTTATCATGCAAATTTTACACAAAAAAAAGGCTTGATTTCAGTCTATCTGACAATAGACAACAGTTAATACACAGTTTTATGTGTGTTCAGTGAAAGGAAATCTACTGTTTATTTAGAGGTTATTACATCTAAAATCATTCTCAGCCAAGATTTTAGATGGTGAAATTTTGAAAGCAATTTTAAATTGTGTATTGAGAATTAATTGAGCATTAAAGTTCTGTTGCATTATTTCATTATTTTAAGTTTGTGATATTTTATTCCTAGGCTATAATGCCAACCTTAGTCAGATCATTATAAATCCTAGGCCTCTGAAGTGTTAGACTTTAGTTCATAAACACAGGAAAAGTTCCAAATTTGAAAACAGAGCAAAAACTAAGGAAAAGCAGCAGGAGAAAGATCCTGCTTCCAGGAAAGATATTAAAGCTCCATTTATTAATATATAAATAAATCTATATATATTGTCATCACTTTCATCAATGTATAATCTGGTCCTTATCCAGGTAGTGGTTGTGGTGGCATGAGGAAGCAGTGGTCCATGGCTTTAAAGGTTGGAGGTCCTCACATATTCTTCAAGGGTGAACTCGGACACTCTTTAGAGGAAAATCTTATAATGTCCACTTATTTCCACAATCTTTTAAACTTCTTTCAGTCATTACCCAAAGTATTCATGACAATAGGTGATGGTTGGAACATAGATTTACTAGTGCATTAATAAATGTGCCTTGAGATGACTGTTGTTGTGATATGGCGCTATATAAATAAAATTGAATTGAATTGAATTGAAATGATAAATTAGCTGCATTTATATAGAGTATTTCTAGTCATATCAACCACTCAAAGCACTTTACACTACAGGTCACTTCTGACTCCAGTTAGCTTCTGTTGATTAGCTGAGAGGTTCACTTACATTTTCTAACCTACACTGAGTGTTTGAATGATGTTTTCAAAATTGACAAGAACAACAAAATCTGTATGTTAATAGATAAAAGAGATTGTGTCTGTTGCTTTTCACAAGAAGCAGCTGCTGATGCAAATCATGCCAAATCTACTACAGAATGACTTTAAAAAAAACAAAAAACAAAAAACAAAACTTGACCTAAATGTTGTGGAATGAGCTCTGAAAGTCTTTCGCACCGGACATTCTGAGAATCTGTCTGAGCTGAAACAGCTCTGTTGGAAGAATGGTTCAAACTTCCTCTCAAACATTTTTCTTGTTTGTATGTTATGAGCCCATGCTTGTTGTGTTTTTCTATACTTATGACTTATTTGAAAATCAGATCACATTTATAAGTGAGTAATGCAGAAAACCAGGTCATCCCAAAGGGTTCACATACTTTTTCTTGTGGTGGGTCCACAACATGGTGTCCCCATGTCATCTATTTGAGCTGGGCCCTATGAGGGTAGGCCAGGCTTCCAGGTTCTCACTGGCAAGCTCCTCTGTCAGACCCAGCCTTAGAGGGCCACAGACTGCCTAATTTAGCCCAGGAACTTTGCTTTTGATAAGTATCCTGGAATCGTTCTTGGACTCCTTGCTTGGGATCAGTTTTTACCCCCATCAACACTCAGGTCCATGAGATATGCGAAGTTCACCATGTGAGTGATCTTATTAATAAATCAACATAAAAATGGCTGTATGCAGCTGATTCTGTTACAGAAATGTTACAGAATTATATAGTCACTACAATTACATTGGCGGAAAAAAAAGGGAACAGAATGCACCTGACCGCAGTTTGCCACAAGAAAAGGGTCTGAATACTGTTGTATATGAAAGATTTCAGTTGTTTTTAATAAATTTGCAGAAATTTCGGAAAAGTCTAAATCTGTTGAATGTAGACTGATGGACAGAAATAGTAATTCTATCAATTCAGAACCGTAACTTCACACTACGATAAACTTTGGAAAAAGTGAAGGGGTCTGAATACATGCTGAAGCCACTGTATAGTTGGTAGTGTTAGACAATCACAAATGACATTTTTGTGTTACAAAGTTTCACAATATATTATACTAACTATACTATACCAACAATAGCTGACAACGTTAAAATGAGGTCAGTGCAGCACACGGTCAGGTCAGCACAAAAGAATTTGGATCTTGAGTCACCTAATAAGGTCAGTATTAGGGTTCATGCTGTTTTTGTACCTGTTGAATTTAGATGAATTTGATTTTACAAATGGCACATTTTTACAGAATAATGTTTACAAATTGCAATTAAAAAATCATATTTAATATATCATATTACTTTGATTTATTACTTGTAATTTGTTAAGACAAAATTCTGCTCCATCTGTTTCTGTTGTAACTTTCATGTTTAATTTTCTGTTTCGTACACAGTTTCCTTCAGACACCATTGTGGTTTACAAGTCAAAACATCAAAGGTTTTTTTTTTATTCAAGCTAAACAAATCTGTTTTTACATATGTTATGTATTTTGGACATTTTCAGTCCATACATTACAGGGTTAAACAGAGGTTGGCATGTGAGAAAGTATAATGACAAAAAAATATGCAACACATTAGGTACACTGCTCATGTGAAACCTGCTTTGTAACACTTCAAAGCAAACCCCAAAAGAAAAGTTGATCAGAGAAGCAAGGTGAGGTGTGCAGGTACTGACAGCTTTTTGTCTGGTCTGTTTAGAACCAGAGAAACAAACTTTAAGAATCTTCATGTAAGTGTAAAGAATTAAAATGAGAGGACAAAAGACTGAGAAGGCAGTAACAAGTAGTCCATAGATGTTATTTACTGTTGTGTCAGAGCAGGCCAGTTTGACAACAGAGTAGTTCACACAGTACACATTATCAATGATGTTTCCACACAGCTGTAAAGAGGAGGTCAAGGATACTGTGCCAACAACTACAAGAAAAGCAGTCAACCATGTTACAGCAATAAGCACAGCAACCTTGTTAAATGTCATTCGTGTGTTATATTGTAGAGGATAACAGATAGCGAGATATCTGTCATAAGACATGATGGCTAAGTTGAAAAATTCTACACAAGCATACGAGTACACACAATAAATCTGCAGGAAACAAAAGTGAACAGAAACAGTGTGAATGTCAGAGAGGATCTGAAGCAGAAGGAATGGAAACAACCCTGTACTACCATACAGTTCATTTACAAACAGGCTGCACAGAAACAGGTACATAGGTTCATGTAAACTTCTGTTCATACAGATAATCACTATCAGCAGCACATTGGTACAAATAATTAAAATATATAACAATGTGAGAATCATGAAAAATAGATATTTTAACGCCCTGGTGTCAAAATAGGCAGCAAGTGTTAAATATGAAACCTGCGTGTAGTTCATGATTCCTGAAATAAACTACATCTTATTATCTTTGTCCAAATTTAACTGGTTTAAACTTCACATTGTTTGTGTGAGCACAATACATCCAGCACACAGAAATGATCCAGTAAACAAATTTTACAAACCTGTAACCTTAAAGTCAATGTAATGGTTAAACTACAAAACAGAATTGATGATGTGTGTATCATCATCTGAGCTGAAACTCTGCTTCTGCTTCTTTTAAACTTTTCAAGTTGGAGAACGCCCACAGCAGCAGTCTGACCTCACTATCAAAATATCCCACTGGTCCTTATTGATCATAGAATAACTAAACCTGTATGGACCAAATATTTAAGAATTTTGAGAAGATTTCACAGCACAATTAAGTATAACAAAAAAATTGAACAATTATTTTGTACATCAGCAGAGAGTTTTGCTGATGTGACATTGAGTTTTTGAATGTCTGTTGTCTGCAGTTAGACCCAAATACCCCAAACAATTGACATAATACCCAATCTGGGTAGACTCAGACAGACCACTTTAACAATTATAATAAAGCTACATGTTTTTTGAGCTACATTTTTAAGTCTAATACCTGGTTAAAGATTCTTTTGCCATTTACATTCACCCATCCATTCATTTTCCACTGCTTATCTTAGATTGGGTTGTGGTAACTGTATGGTATGGCTTCAGATCTGATGGTAAAACCACAAAGTCAATCAACGATCTTTGGCCTAAGGTGTTCCAGTACCAGGTATGCTTATGAACCACCATATATTCAAGCGTGGTGTTTATTACAGTCAATCCATGTTTAGCACAGAAGTCCAACCACTCAGGTTCGGATCAGATAGGCCGTTCCTACCAATCATTCCCCTCCAGGTTTTGTCTTCATTGCCCCATGTGAGAGTTGAGGTCCCTGGGCAGAACCCTTTCCAGGACACCACCCAGTGAGACCTATTTTGATAACTCCACACCAGCAACAGCCATGAGTGGCTGAACTGAGTATATTTTGGTGTTCAAAGTTTAAGGTCACAGTGATGTCACATTCTTGTGAAAGCAATATATGACGAAATCTAGGATGAAATATTGGTGGTCAAGGTCACTGTGACCATTCAAAAAACATGTCTCAAGAATTCACACGTTAATTGATTGCACCTTGACTTGTTGACAGAGGTATACAACAGCGAGGAGGCAATTCTCGTCTGATTATAAACTCTGACTCAGTGTTGCTTCCTCATAAGGTTTCTCATATTTGCTTTGAGGAGTCATTGCACCTGCCAACAAATCTCTCAGGGTCCTGTGGCTGCTCAAAGCCCATGACCTCATTGAGGTGGTGATTCTTGGAGGGGATCATCATTTGGTGGTGATGTTTTTCTCAAAGTTAACAGTTTAAATGTGAAATGTGTGAATTGCTCTTCCCTCAAAACCTTTGTTTACGTCTTGTTGCTTTGGACCACAGACAGTGCTTTGAGCTTGTACATGTGGAAAGTGGTTGTATCAGGGAACTTTGGGGGAAAAAAAGACTGTGATGGCCAAAATATAAGTCATGATTGGTGTGGAACATTATTTTTATTGCTGATGAAATTAAAATAAATTTATAGTGAAGCACATGTTGTAACTACTAAGGTATTAACAGTACATCATCATAGTAAATATACAGAGCAAATCTGATAAGCAATAATCTATTAACACACTAATGGTAAGGATATTATTGGGACCACTACAGAGCCAACAGATTCCATCCCCAGTTTGAAGCTCATGCTGTTTGGGGTAGCTGTTGAATTTAGATTAACTCTACAAATGTGATGTTATGGCAGAATTAAGGTTCCAAATTGTAATTTCATTCATATCTATGTTAAATAAATGGTTTTATCAGCTTATTTGAGCTTTGTTTTACTTGTGAAAATATAGACATTGTATTTCTGATCCATATTAAAGATAATCATGAAACAAAATTAATTAAGACAATTTTTTTCAAACAATTTACTGATGTTGTTTACATACTCGTCTTTTTTATACCCACAGTTGAGTTCAGACAGAATTCAAATGAACAAGTCAAATGTTCAAATAAAACAAGGTGATAAAATTATCTACACGTCACAGCAAAACAGACCTTTACATATATTACGTATTTGAGACATTTTCAGTCCATACAGTACAGGGTTTAAGAGGGGTTGGCATGTTACAATATATAATGCTAAAAATATTCTCAACACATTAGGTACACTGATCATATCAAACCTGCTCTGTAATAATTCAAAGCAAATCCCAAAAGAAAAGTTGAGCAGAGAAACAAGGTGAGGTGTGCAGGTACTGACAGCTTTTTGTCTGGTCTGTTTAGACCCAGAAAAACAAACTTTAAGAATCTTCACGTAAGTGTAAAAGATTAAAATTAGAGGACCAAAGACTGAGAAGGCAGTAACAAATAGTCCATAGATGTTATTTACTGTTGTGTCAGAGCAGGCCAGTTTGACAACAGAGTAGTTGTTACAGACCACTTTGTTAATAATGTTTCCACACAGCTGTAAAGAGGAGCTCAAGGATATTGTGACAGAAACTAGAAGTAAGTTGTATATCCATGTTGCAGCAATAATCATTGCAACCTTGTTGGACGTCATTTGTGTGTTATATTGTAGAGGATAACAGATAGCAAGATATCTGTCATAAGACATGATGGCTAAGTTGAAAAATTCTATACTTATATATGTATAAACACAATAAATCTGCAGGAAACAAAAGGGAACAGAAACAGTGTGAATGTCAGAGAGGATCTGAAGCAGAAGGAATGGAAACAACCCTGTACTACCATACAATTCATTTACAAACAGGCTGCACAGAAACAGGTACATAGGTTCATGTAAACTTCTGTTCATACAGATAATCACTATCAGCAACACATTGGCACAAAGAATTAAAACATATAACAATGTGAGAATCATAAAATATAAGTATTTTAAGGATCCAGTGTCAAAGTAGGCAGCAAGTGTGAAATAAGAAATCTGTGTAGAGTTCATCATGATCCTCCTTTGGTTCATAACACTGTTTACAGGATGAACTAATAATGATTATTTCACATTTTGTTAGAGATTTACAGAGGGTTAATTAGTTAAAACTTCACATTCATGATTGCTGGTCAGTGTATGAAAACAATACATCAATCACACATGAACAATACTCAGTTTACTTACACAAGAAGAAATTCATCATCCAGTGAACATAGACTTAAAACCTTAAACTCAATGTGATGCTGATGATAAACTACAGAACACAGTTAATTAAACTGTGTGAGTCACAATAACTGAGCTGAAACTCACTTCTGCTTCTTTTAAACTTTTCAAGTTGATGGACGCCCACAGTAGCAGTCTGACCTCACCATCAAAATATCCCACTGATTTTGAAGTCTGAATGACATAGGTACAACTGTGTAGGCTAAATCTACTTCTGTCTCTTGAACACTATGAACACCGTCATTGGTCACTGGTCACTCTTTTTCATGGTGGTCAGGGGCAGTACCTGAAGACTGGCTGACAGGGTTGACGATTACCAGAGGCTGTACTCCATTCATTGTCAGACATTGTGTTGTACACAACATCTGTGGGAAAGTGTTTCCCATTGTGCTGAAAGTGAGTCTACATCCCCACCAATACGTTTTAATTTTAAAACAGTATTGCTATTGTTACAGATGACATCCACACTACTAAAGAATTTTTGAGCCCCCAATATGGAGACATTTCCAGACTTTTGCTGGTTCTGTTTTAGCCTGAAAAGTCAGGGGTTGAATTTTTGTCTGGATGAGCAAAAACTCAGACTTTTGGTAAAGATGACACAGACACCCACATTCACTTCCTGATTGGTTCTTACCAGCTTCAACTAAGGGCTTGACTGCCAGCTGTGAAGGCAACATGGATAACAAATTACAAGGGTTGCTGATCTTGGCATCTTTGTTAGCAACTGTTGTCCAGAATGTAATTACACAACCGTTATATATTTTTTTCATAGTACTTTCAGCAACTAAGCAACCACATGCAGAGAAGACAATCGGCCCCAAGTTTACATTGGCAGGTACATGTCTAGTGTATGGGAATGGTCATGTCCTGTGTGTTTTCAGGTGTGTTAATATGGACAGAAGGTATTTCTGATAAACAGCTAAAACACTTGTCTGGGCTGAGATGTTTCCATTTTAAAATGAAAACATTTTGGTGTGAATGTAGCCTGAGACGGCTCTCAAAGTTAGCAGTACTTTTTTGGACATGGAACAGTCTTTCTGTCCTCACACTTACCCTTCTTCCACCAAATCAGCTCTAGTTCTTGAACCCGTTTTGTTCAGGATTCTTGGAACCTTGGTACTATCCAGTGAACCAGACATGCATTTCCACCAGTTTTGAGCAGAACCATTGTAATCAGGGATGCATCATTCACAGAGGGTGTGGTACAACACATTGATTATCTGTGATAATTGTACCGTTACTGTATTTGTCAGCAGACCAATGCATGCTCTTTTTTCCCCCAGTTTCTCACATTCCCTCTTCTTCCTTTTTTTCAATCAGCTATTCTTGGTAAAGCTGGTGAGAAAAGGGCATCAAAAATCTAATAAAGTCACTACCATTACTAACATATGCCGCACAAAACAGTGGGATCATAACATGAGAGAATTTAATTAAACACTAATGTGTTTAAACCAAAATTGTTCTGTTTCTTTAACACAAACTGGATTGAAAAGCAGTTGTGTTTTATATTAGACACAGTTCAGTTCAGCATTTCATAGACTTTGGTAGCAATGGAAATCAAAGGTGATCCACAGTGAACACATCAGCCGTCTTTGGTGTCTGAGTTACAGTGATATTGTATTTCTGAAATGCCTTTCTGTCACAGAGAACTACACACAATCATACAGGTGACAATAGAACAGTGGAGTCAGATGCATCCATTTGTTTTGTTTTGTTCGTCAGGCTGGACAGATATTTTAGGATCTACTCTTTCCAACAGAACAGACTTTTACATAAATTACAAATTTTAGACATTTTCAGTCCGTACAGTACAGGGCTGAAGAGTGGCTGACATGTTATAAAATATAATGACAGAAATATTCGCAACATAACAGGTACACTGTTCATACTAAACCTGGTCTGTACTACGTCAAAGAAACACCCAAAAGAAAAGTTGAGCAGAGAAGCAAGGTGAGGTGTGCAGGTACTGACAGCTTTTTGTCTGGTCTGTTTAGAACCAGAAAAACAAACTTTAAGAATCTTCACGTAAGTGTAAAGAATTAAAATTAAAAGAGCAACAACTATGAGAGTAGTGGTAACAAGTCCGTAAATGTTATTTACTGTTGTGTCAGAGCAGGCCAGTTTCACAATAGAGTAGTTGTCACAGGCCACTTTGTTAAGGATGTTTCCACACAACTGTAAAGAGGAACTCAAGGATATTGTTCCAACAACTGCAAGAAAAGGGGAGAACCATGTTGCAGCAATAAGCATGGCGACCTTGTTAGATGTCATTTGTGTGTTATATTGTAGAGGATAACAGATAGCAAGGTATCTGTCATAAGACATGATGGCTAAGTTGAAAAATTCCACACCTACATACGAGTACAAACAGAAAATCTGCAGGAAACAAAAGGGAACAGAAACAGTGTGAATGTCAGAGAGGATCTGAAGCAGAAGGAATGGAAACAACCCTGTACTACCATACAGTTCATTTACAAACAGGCTGCACAGAAACAGGTACATAGGTTCATGTAAACTTCTGTTCATACAGATAATCACAATCAGCAACACATTGGCACAAAGAATTAAAACATATAACAATGTGAGACTCATGAAAAATAGATATTTTAACAGTCCAGTGTCAAAGTAGGCAGCAAGTTTGAAGTTAGAAAACTGTGTGGAGTTCATAATGATCCTCTTATAGCTCAGTAAGCAGTTTTATCACTGTTCACAGAGTGAACTAAGTAATTAAACTACATCTTGTTATCTCTTTCCCGTGTTAACTAGCTAAAACTTCACATTAATGATTGTTGGTCAGTGTGAGAAACAATACATCAAAAACAAATAAATGATCCAATAAACAACAGTAACAAATTTTACAAACTAGTTGATTTGAAGTCAATATAATAGTAATATTAAATTACAAAACACAGTTTAAGACATTGTGTGTATCATACCATCTGAGCTGAAACTCTGTTTCTGCTTCTTTTAAACTTTTCAAGTTGGTGAACGCCCACAGCAGCAGTCTGACCTCACCATCAAAATATCCCACTGGTCCTTATTGATCGTAGAATGGCAGCAGTGTTAGTGTTATTGGGCTTAATAAAAGTTGTGATGAAACCAGCTGACGTCTCCAGGCTGGCGTGGTGAGGGACGTTGAAATATGTATGATGAGCGCTTGATGTTTTCATTTTGGGTCGATGCAATTGGATCATTGATCACTGAATTGAATTGAATCGATGTAGATCAATGTATTGTTACACTCCACGTAATCACCCACCAGTGAGTACTCTTTTTATGCATCCATGCCAGTAACACTCCCGGCTGACTGAACTGATTGTATGGTTAAGGTCATGGTGATCTCATGTTCTTGTGAGCGCAATAAAGTACAAAGGCCGGGAGGGAATTTCATTACATCTGTCACAAATATTCACCTGGAGTCACTGATGAACTGATTAGATTTTGGTGGTCAAAGATACTATGACCACACAATGCACATTTCTGGCAATGACTCAAGAATTCACACATTAACTCACTGCAGCTGGACTGGTGGGCAGAGGCATACAACTGCAAGGCTGTATTTCTAGTCTGATCATGGAAGAAGCCATTGTAGCCATATTGTAATCAATCCCCAAGCAGCCAGTACATCTCTTTGCTTAGTCATGGGAACAGATATGGAAAAACAAAGATATCCTTAGTGTCTAGATTTTGCAAGCCCCTCACCAAAAGTGCAAGGGAGATGACTACCTTCTCCCTCCCAAGTGGACTTTTCCAGTAAATCATTTTGTTGTTTTGAGTTTATGGTGCCCACATCCACATTTCTACAAATGATGAACCCTGTATTGAGGCCTCCTTAGTCTACCTGAATGACATTGTGGTCTATGTACTACTGGCTAACTTTAGAAGACCACTGTGTGTGATAGGAGTTGAGTTCTGGCAAAATATCAGATGACGCAAGAATGGAAAGCAGTGGCTTTTCTTAGGACAGACTCCACAAGGATGGGGAAAGACTGAGCTAGATGGGATAGGTAGCAAAGTCAGATGGACTGAAAGGATATGTATGCAAAGTAGTATGTTATTTTTGTTGCTTATGAATAAATCTACCTTATTATTTATACCCAACCTTTTTTTCCATAATACACTTTCTGTAGAATTAAAAGGAGACCTACCACTGTTTCCACATTAAAATACTTTTACAGTGAAGACCATGTTGGAAGTAATAAGCACGGTCAGATTATTAACCCACTAAAATTAGGTCATCATAGTAAATGGACAGAGCAGATCAGAATAGCAATAACCTATTAAATGACTAATAATAAGGATATTACTGAGGCCAACAGATTCCATCCCTGGTTTGAAATCATGGCTTTGGGGTCACTGTTGAATTTAGATTCACTGAACTCTACAAATGCCATGTTTTGGCAGAATTATGGTTCCAGATTGGAATTTGATTCATATCAATATTTAATGAATATTTGTATCTTTTTATTTTTTGAGTATTAGTTTAAATGTAAGAATATAGACCCTCAGTTTTTAATTCATGTTAAAGATAAACATGAAATCAAAGTAATTAAGACAAACACAAGGATTTTTCTCATACATTTTACTGATGTGTTGTTTATTTTATCTCTTTTTTATACACAGTTGAGTTCAGACATTGTAGTTGACATTTTAACAGCATTCATATTTTATTCAAATAGAACAAATTTGTCCGACTATCTACACTTCAAAACAAGACAGACGTTTACATATGTTACGTATTTTAGACCTTTTCGGTCCATACAGTGTAGGATTACAGAACGAGTGTTATGTTACAATATATAATGTTAACATGATTCACAATATATTAGGAACACTGTTCATATTAAAGCTTCTCTGTAATACCTCAAAGCAAATCCCAAAAGAAAAGTTGAGCAGAGAAGCAAGGTGAGGTTTGTTTGTCTGGTTTGTTTAGAACCAGAAAAACAAACATTAAAAATCTTAATGTAAGTGTAAATGATTAAAATGAGAGGAACAACAACTAAGAGAGCAGTGGCAATGAGTCTGTAAATGTTATTTACTGTTGTGTCAGAGCAGGCCAGTTTGACAATAGAGAAGCTCACACAGCACACATTATCAATAATGTTTCCACACAGCTGTAAAGTGGAAGTCAAGGGTGTTGTGCTAACAACTACAAGAAAAGCAGTCAACCATGTTACAGCAATAAACATGGCAGCCGTGTGAATTGTTGTATGTTTGTTATATTGTAAAGGATAGGACATAGCAAGGTGTCTGTCATAAGACATGACGGCTAAGTTTAACAGTTCCACAATTGCGCTTGACAGGACAATTAAGTTGTAAAATTACCCTCTTAAATATTTATTTTTACATCATTTAGTGACAATAAAAAACACAGAGCTTTTCCCACACCATGGTATCTTTTTAAGTCACCAAACATTCCTAGGCAAAATACTACAAAAGATGTACTGAACCTTTACATGGAAGATGTGTGTGTAGTCAACTTTGTATAACAGAGGAGTTTTTTACATGTATTCCGTATTTTGGACATTTGTAATCCATACATGATAGGATTCAAAAGTGGTTGGATTATCACCAAATACATAGACAGAAAGATACGCAGCACACTGGGTATGCTGCTCATGTCAAATCTAGTGTGAAGTGTATCAAATAAACAACCAAAGAAAAGTTAATGAGGGAAGCCAGGTGAGGTGTGCAGGTACTGACAGCTTTTTGTCTGGTTTGTTTAGAAGCAGAAAAACAAACTTTTAGAATCTTTATGTAAGTGTAAAGAATTAAAATTAGAGGAACAAAGACTGAGAAGGAAGTGGCAAATAGTCCATAAATGTTATTTACTGTTGTGTCAGAGCAGGCCAGTTTGACAACAGAGTAGTTCACACAGTACACATAATCAATGATGTTTCCACACAGCTGTAAAGAGGAACTCAAGTATGTTGTGCCAATAACTACAAGAAAAGCATGAAACCATGTTACAGCAATAAGTATGGCAACCTTTTTAAATGTCATACGTGTGTTATATTGTAGAGGATAACAGATAGAAAGATATCTGTCATAAGACATAACGGCTAAGTTAACCAATTCCACAATTGCGCTTGAGTACAAACAGAAAATCTGCAGGAAACAAAAGGGAACAGAAACAGTGTGAATGTCAGAGAGGATCTGAAGCAGAAGGAATGGAAACATTGCTGTACTACCATACAGTTGATTTACAAACATACTGCACAGAAACAGGTACATAGGTTCATGTAAACTTCTGTTCATACAGATAATCATTATCAACAACACATTTGAACAAATAATTGAAATATATAAAGACATAACAACAATGAAAAATAAGTATTTTAAGGATCCAGTGTCAAAGTAGGCAGTAAGTGTGAAATAAGAAACCTGTGTAGAGTTCATCATGATCCTCCTTTGGTTCATAACACTGTTTACAGGATGAACTAATAATGATTATTTCACATTTTGTTAGAGATTTACAGAGGGTTAATTAGTTAAAACTTCACATTCATGATTGTTGGTCAGTGTATGAAAACAATACATCAATCACAGATGAACAATACTCAGTTTACTTACACAAGAAGAAATTCATCATCCAGTGAACATAGACTTAAAACCTTAAACTCAATGTGATGCTGATGATAAACTACAGAACACAGTTAATTAAACTGTGTGAGTCACAATAACTGAGCTGAAACTCACTTCTGCTTCTTTTAAACTTTTCAAGTTAATGGACGCCCACAGTAGCAGTCTGACCTCACCATCAAAATATCCCACTGATCCTTATTGAACATAGAATGGCTAAACCTGTATGGACCAAATATTTAAGAATTTTGAGAAGATTTCACAGCACAATTAATGAATGCAATAAGTGAAATCTCTTACTTTATACATCAGCAGAAAATTTTCCTGATATGATATTCATCACTATTTTCTAGTTGACACTAGAACATTTTCACAACCAGAATTAAATTTCCAATTTTTGAATGTTCATTTTGAATTCTCCTTGAGGCCAAACAAAAGTTCTACTCCATAGCCTCCCTGAACTTCTTCCTCACCCAGGGTTTTGCTTCCATGACAGCCAAAGCTGCAGTCCTTCTAGCTTCTTGATGTCTGTCCTTCAAAGGGTACCTGGGTTAACCAGGACCAAAATGCCCCCTTCTTTGGCTTTCTCCACCACTTATGTCCATCAGCAGGTTCTTAGGTTGCTGCCTCGACAGGCACTGATGATCTTCTAACCACATCTTCCTCCTGCTGCCTTTGCACTGGAGGTGACCTGTCTTGAAATGTATGAGAAATTCTTCTGGAGGAAGGAGCTGAAGGCTTGAGGTCTCTGTCAGACCTGCCCAGTTCACCCTCACTACATGTTTGGGTTTGCCAGGTCTGTCCAGAAACCTTCCCTATTTCCTGATCCAAGTCACCACCAAGTGGCGATCAGTTGACAGCTCTGCCACTCTCTTCACCCGAGACATATGCAGATCTTTTCAAAGTCAGTGACCTTTGGCCTAATTTGCTCGGATACCAGGTATGCTTATGAACCACCATACGCTCCACATTGTGTTTGTTATGGTCACTCCATGGCTAGCACAGTTCAATATCAAAGCGCTGCTAAAGTTCAGATCAGGTAGGCCATTACTCCCAATCACGCCACCCCAGATATCTCCATAGTTTCTTCCAGGTGGCATTCCATGACCATAAAACCAGTCTGTGACATCCAGAGTGAGCATGCCGGGATCGCCACCTTTGATGGCTGCCTGGTCTACAAAGCACCCGACACCAATGCCCATCAGGGCAGCTGCTCCATTTCACTGTTTATGCATGGTTTCAAGCCAAGCCACCATACACTTACTGGCGAGCTTCCCCCCCAGGCCTGGCTCTGGGTGGGTGCATTGTTTCATAATATGGATATAGTTGACATCCACAGTAGTGACAGGTAATCACCCACCAGTAAGTCCGCTTTTAATGCCTCCATGCCTGTACCACCCACCACTGACTAAACTGATTGTAAGGTCAAAGTCACGGTGATGTCACGCTCTTGTGAATGCAGTAACTTATGAATTTCAGGAGAGATTTTCATTACATCCTGCACAAACATTCAGTTGGAGTCAAGGATGAACTGGTTAGAATTTGGTCGTAAGATGCCAAAGGTCACAGTCACTGTGACCATACAAAATATGTTTTTGCTCTTTTGAATGCACTATCTCATGGAAATCTTGAGGGAATTCTTACAAATATAGCGGAAACGTTCACATGGACTTAAAGACAAACTGATTAGATTGTTGGAAGCAGCTTTAGGAAACAGGGGGATGTTGTGGATATGTTTTTTTTCTGTGTTTCATAGTGGTCAGGGGAAAAGCTTGAGACTTGCTGACAGGGTTGATGGTTACCAGAGGCTATACTCTAACAGCTGTCACACATTGTTTTGAACATAGACTCAGTGGGAAAGTGTTTGCCATTGTGCTGAAAGTGAGACTACATCTACATTAATATGTTTTTAGTAATAAAACACATCATGTTCATTTTAAAATGAAAACGTTTTGTTGAGACTACTCCAGAGGTCAGCACAACAACAGTCTGACAGATTTATACAGATTTCATAAAAGTCATATTTTCTACATCAGCAGAAAGTTTTGCTGACATAATCTTTATCATAGTCTTTGCATTTTTAGTTTGAATGTCATATTACTTTTATTTGTTAATTGCAAACATTTTTGGTTTCATTTAAGAATTCCAACTTTCTCCACAAAATTCAGCCCGAGCCATTTCTGTATAACTTTAATATTTAATTTCTTATCCACAGTTAACTCCAAAACTATAGTGTTTTACAAGTCAGTACATTCATATTTTGTTTTGTTTTTTCTGTTAGTCAAACTCAATAAGTCAGTCAGACCTTCTACTTATGAACAAAATAGGCTTTTATATTATTACTTATTTTTGACATTTTCAGTCCATACAGTACAGGGTTAAACAGTGGCTGACAAGTAAGAAAGTATAAAGACAAAAAAATGCGCAACACATTAGGTACACTGTTCATATAAAATCTATTCTGTATCACTTCAAAGCAAACCCCGAAGGAGAAGTTGATCAGAGAAGCAAGGTGAGGTGTGCAGGTACTGACAGCTTTTTGTCTGGTCTGTTTAGAACCAGAGAAACAGACTTTAAGAATTTTCATGTAAGAGAAAAGGATTAAAATTAGAGGAACACACACTGTGAAACCACTAACAAATAGTCCATAAATGTTATTTTACTGTTGTGTCAGAGCAGGCCAGTTTGACAATAGAGTAGTTCACACAGTACACATTATCAATGATGTTTTCCACACAGCTGTAAAGAGGAGGTCAAGGATACTGTGCCAACCACTACAAGAAAAGCAGGTAACCATGTTACAACAATAAGTACGGCGACCCTGTTAAATGTCATTTGTGTGTTATATTGTAGAGGATAACAGATAGCGAGATATCTGTCATAAGACATGACGGCTAAGTTGAAAAATTCTACACACACATAAGAGTACACACAATAAATCTGCAGGAAACAAAAGGGAACAGAAACAGTGTGAATGTCAGAGAGGATCTGAAGCAGAAGGAATGGAAACAACCCTGTACTACCATACAGTTCATTTACAAACAGGCTGCACAGAAACAGGTACATAGGTTCATGTAAACTTCTGTTCATACAGATAATCACTATCAGCAACACATTGGCACAAAGAATTAATATATACAACAATGTGAGACTCATGAAAAATAGATATTTTAACAGTCCAGTGTCAAAGTAGGCAGCAAGTTTGAAGTTAGAAAACTGTGTGGAGTTCATAATGATCCTCTTATAGCTCAGTAAGCAGTTTTATCACTGTTCACAGAGTGAACTAAGTAATTAAACTACATCTTGTTATCTCTTTCCCGTGTTAACTAGCTAAAACTTCACATTAATGATTGTTGGTCAGTGTGAGAACAATACATCAAAAACAAGTAAATGATCCAATAAACAACAGTAACAAATTTTACAAACTAGTTGATTTGAAGTCAATATAATAGTAATATTAAATTACAAAACACAGTTTAAGACATTGTGTGTATCATACCATCTGAGCTGAAACTCTGTTTCTGCTTCTTTTAAACTTTTCAAGTTGGTGAACGCCCACAGCAGCAGTCTGACCTCACCATCAAAAATATCCACTGGTCCTTATTGATCGTAGAATGGCAGCAGTGTTAGTGTTATTGGGGCTTAATAAAAGTTGTGATGAAACCAGCTGACGTCTCCAGGCTGGCGTGGTGAGGGACGTTGAAAATATATGATGAGCGCTTAATGTTTTCATTTTGGGTCGATGCAATTGGATCATTGATCACTGAATTGAATTGAATCGATGTAGATCAATGTATTGTTACACTCAACGTAATCACCCACCAGTGAGTACTCTTTTTATGCATCCATGCCAGTAACACTCCCGGCTGACTGAACTGATTGTATGGTTAAGGTCATGGTGATCTCATGTTCTTGTGAGCGCAATAAAGTACAAAGGCCGGGAGGGAATTTCATTACATCTGTCACAAATATTCACCTGGAGTCACTGATGAACTGATTAGATTTTGGTGGTCAAAGATACTATGACCACACAATGCACATTTCTGGCAATGACTCAAGAATTCACACATTAACTCACTGCAGCTGGACTGGTGGGCAGAGGCATACAACTGCAAGGCTGTATTTCTAGTCTGATCATGGAAGAAGCCATTGTAGCCATATTGTAATCAATCCCCAAGCAGCCAGTACATCTCTTTGCTTAGTCATGGGAACAGATATGGAAAAACAAAGATATCCTTAGTGTCTAGATTTTGCAAGCCCCTCACCAAAAGTACAAGGGAGATGACTACCTTCTCCCTCCCAAGTGGACTTTTCCAGTAAATCATTTTGTTGTTTTGAGTTTATGGTGCCCACATCCACATTTCTACAAATGATGAACCCTGTATTGAGGCCTCCTTAGTCTACCTGAATGACATTGTGGTCTATGTACTACTGGCTAACTTTAGAAGACCACTGTGTGTGATAGGAGTTGAGTTCTGGCAAAATATCAGATGACGCAAGAATGGAAAGCAGTGGCTTTTCTTAGGACAGACTCCACAAGGATGGGGAAAGACTGAGCTAGATGGGATAGGTAGCAAAGTCAGATGGACTGAAAGGATATGTATGCAAAGTAGTATGTTATTTTTGTTGCTTATGAATAAATCTACCTTATTATTTATACCCAACCTTTTTTTCCATAATACACTTTCTGTAGAATTAAAAGGAGACCTACCACTGTTTCCACATTAAAATACTTTTACAGTGAAGACCATGTTGGAAGTAATAAGCATGGTCAGATAATTAACCCACTAAAATTAGGTCATCATAGTAAATGGACAGAGCAGATCAGAATAGCAATAACCTATTAAATGACTAATAATAAGGATATTACTGAGGCCAACAGATTCCATCCCTGGTTTGAAATCATGGCTTTGGGGTCACTGTTGAATTTAGATTCACTGAACTCTACAAATGCCATGTTTTGGCAGAATTATGGTTCCAGATTGGAATTTGATTCATATCAATATTTAATGAATATTTGTATCTTTTTATTTTTTGAGTATTAGTATAAATGTAAGAATATAGACCCTCAGTTTTTAATTCATGTTAAAGATAAACATGAAATCAAAGTAATTAAGACAAACACAAGGATTTTTCTCATACATTTTACTGATGTGTTGTTTATTTTATCTCTTTTTTATACACAGTTGAGTTCAGACATTGTAGTTGACATTTTAACAGCATTCATATTTTATTCAAATAGAACAAATTTGTCTGACTATCTACACTTCAAAACAAGACAGACTTTTACATATGTTACGTATTTTAGACCTTTTCGGTCCATACAGTGTAGGATTACAGAACGAGTGTTATGTTACAATATATAATGTTAACATGATTCACAATATATTAGGAACACTGTTCATATTAAAGCTTCTCTGTAATACCTCAAAGCAAATCCCAAAAGAAAAGTTGAGCAGAGAAGCAAGGTGAGGTTTGTTTGTCTGGTTTGTTTAGAACCAGAAAAACAAACATTAAAAATCTTAATGTAAGTGTAAATGATTAAAATGAGAGGAACAACAACTAAGAGAGCAGTGGCAATGAGTCTGTAAATGTTATTTACTGTTGTGGGAAGCCAGGTGAGGTGTGCAGGTACTGACAGCTTTTTGTCTGGTTTGTTTAGAAGCAGAAAAACAAACTTTTAGAATCTTTATGTAAGTGTAAAGAATTAAAATTAGAGGAACAAAGACTGAGAAGGAAGTGGCAAATAGTCCATAAATGTTATTTACTGTTGTGTCAGAGCAGGCCAGTTTGACAACAGAGTAGTTCACACAGTACACATAATCAATGATGTTTCCACACAGCTGTAAAGAGGAACTCAAGTATGTTGTGCCAATAACTACAAGAAAAGCAGTCAACCATGTTACAGCAATAAACATGGCAGCCGTGTGAATTGTTGTATGTTTGTTATATTGTAAAGGATAGGACATAGCAAGGTGTCTGTCATAAGACATGACGGCTAAGTTTAACAGTTCCACAATTGCGCTTGACAGGACAATTAAGTTGTAAAATTACCCTCTTAAATATTTATTTTTACATCATTTAGTGACAATAAAAAACACAGAGCTTTTCCCACACCATGGTATCTTTTTAAGTCACCAAACATTCCTAGGCAAAATACTACAAAAGATGTACTGAACCTTTACATGGAAGATGTGTGTGTAGTCAACTTTGTATAACAGAGGAGTTTTTTACATGTATTCCGTATTTTGGACATTTGTAATCCATACATGATAGGATTCAAAAGTGGTTGGATTATCACCAAATACATAGACAGAAAGATACGCAGCACACTGGGTATGCTGCTCATGTCAAATCTAGTGTGAAGTGTATCAAATAAACAACCAAAAGAAAAGTTAATGAGGGAAGCCAGGTGAGGTGTGCAGGTACTGACAGCTTTTTGTCTGGTTTGTTTAGAAGCAGAAAAACAAACTTTTAGAATCTTTATGTAAGTGTAAAGAATTAAAATTAGAGGAACAAAGACTGAGAAGGAAGTGGCAAATAGTCCATAAATGTTATTTACTGTTGTGTCAGAGCAGGCCAGTTTGACAACAGAGTAGTTCACACAGTACACATAATCAATGATGTTTCCACACAGCTGTAAAGAGGAACTCAAGTATGTTGTGCCAATAACTACAAGAAAAGCATGAAACCATGTTACAACAATAAGTATGGCAACCTTTTTAAATGTCATACGTGTGTTATATTGTAGAGGATAACAGATAGAAAGATATCTGTCATAAGACATAACGGCTAAGTTAACCAATTCCACAATTGCGCTTGAGTACAAACAGAAAATCTGCAGGAAACAAAAGGGAACAGAAACAGTGTGAATGTCAGAGAGGATCTGAAGCAGAAGGAATGGAAACATTGCTGTACTACCATACAGTTCATTTACAAACATGCTGCACAGAAACAGGTACATAGGTTCATGTAAACTTCTGTTCATACAGATAATCACTATCAACAACACATTTGAAAAAATAATTGAAATATATAAAGACATAACAACAATGAAAAATAAATATTTTAAGGATCCAGTGTCAAAGTAGGCAGTAAGTGTGAAATAAGAAACCTGTGTAGAGTTCATCATGATCCTCCTTTGGTTCATAACACTGTTTACAGGATGAACTAATAATGATTATTTCACATTTTGTTAGAGATTTACAGAGGGTTAATTAATTAAAACTTCACATTCATGATTGTTGGTCAGTGTATGAAAACAATACATCAATCACACATGAACAATACTCAGTTTACTTACACAAGAAGAAATTCATCATCCAGTGAACATAGACTTAAAACCTTAAACTCAATGTGATGCTGATGATAAACTACAGAACACAGTTAATTAAACTGTGTGAGTCACAATAACTGAGCTGAAACTCACTTCTGCTTCTTTTAAACTTTTCAAGTTGATGGACGCCCACAGCAGCAGTCTGACCTCACCATCAAAATATCCCACTGATTTTAAGTTAAGTTAAACTATGTAGGCAAAATCTATTTCTTTAGCTTTTCATATGAGCACCTCACATCACCTCATCATGATTGCCTTTGTGGAAAGACTGTTTTTCTTTAGGGTTAAAGGCAAATAACAGTTTTTGTGTTGTGAGGACCTTGCTGCCCTAAAAGATAATGTTTAAGTATCTTGGAGTGTCAGGAGTGAAGGTACAGTTTCAGGGGTCCCAGGACAAGGTACTCAACAGACCTCACCCTGGCCCTAAAAGTTTGTATGCCCCTCAACAAAAATGCAAAGGACATGACGACCTTCTCCCTCCCAGTTGGACCCAGTGAATCATCTTCTTGTTTTGGGTCTATGGTTCTACCAATGATGAATCCAATACAGAGGCCCCCTTGGTCTACCTCAGTGAAACTGTGGTCTGTTCACTGGTGGCTAACCTCAGAAGACCACTGTGTGTGATGGGAGTCCGGGGGAAGCATTGGCAAAGACTTGGGAATGGAACACAATGGCTCACAAAACACGTTTTTGGTCTTAGTAATGCCTCGAAGGAATCCCATCATATTTGGCTCAAATATTCAGTTGGACTCAAAGTGAGGTCAAGGTCATGGCTTCTTCTGATATATATCTGGAAGGCCTAGAGGGAATTTCATTACATCTGGCGAAAACATTCACTGGACTTAGCACCTTAACCTCTCTGTGACAGACCTTTCACCCTGGCTTTGAGTGGTGGTATCTAGTGAACCTGCCCATTGTCCATGTTGTAAATAGGGATTCATATTTAATAGGGAAATGTTGCACTGTGCACTGATTACCTGCAATGTTGGCCCTCTTCTGAATGGATTCGAACCCAATTTTCAGTTGTCCAAAATAGAAATACTACTTCACATACACTTACTGTATGAAGAGCTGAGCATTTGTCCAGCCTGCCCACTGTACAATCAACATCTGAACACCAGTTTTCAGAGGTATGCTATCTTTCAGGACAGTTCACCTCTCTGCCCCTTGATCAGCTCTCCTCGTCTGTTTACTCTGGTTTGGATAAATATGATCAGCCACCAACTTTCTGCAGTAACTCCTTCTCATAGTAGTCCACAGCATAATCCGCAGTTGCATTTAGCTTTTTCCACAAAGGTGTTCCTCAGTTTCCTTAGAAGACAGTATAACTGCAGTGAAAGTTATTCTCACATGTACGCAAACTGAATGTTCCAGTGTAAGATCAGCCAGCAAGTTGAACCAGACGCAGATCCCTTAGTTAGTGTAATGGCTGTTCTTAACAGCTACACTCTGTGTTTACTTTCAAGTGTTTGAAATTATCTGTGTAAAAATCACCTTTATTTGGAGAGCTGTACAAGGTGTAGGCTGATTGTCCTGATATACTCTGAAATGTAGTTTTATTTATAAATGAAGTATGTATGTAAGTAAAGTTTATTTATATAGCACCTTTCAAGAACAAAAGTCACAAAGTGCTTCACAGCATAGATTAAACAAATAAAAAGACAAGTAAAACAATAAAGCAAGCCTGCACAGGTGGGTCTTAAGCTTCTTCTTAAAGGCATCAACTGTGTCAACAGATTTTAATTCCAGGGGAAGTGAGTTCCACAGCCTAGAGAAATGAAGACGTGGTGGTGATGAGTTCTAACAGAAACAGAAAACAGAAATGTGAAATTTGAGGATGATCAAACTAGCATGGTGAACTAACCACAGATAAAATGAGCACAGTGATATGGTAGAAACAAATAGGTGTCATCTATAACTATAATTGAAAAGTTACTGAATTTTGACATGTTTATAAATGGTGAAAATTAAAGTTTACTTATTTTGCCATCAAGCCTTGTCACAAACAGAATGTTAAGACCAGCCCACTGTGAGTTTTGGGTAGCTGGAGACTGGCTGAGGCTGAGGTTGCCATGGTAACCATGGAAATGCGGGATCCAGGTGGATTTTCCTGGAGGCCGTGTCCTGGTTATTAGGGTGACAGATTCTGCTGGTGTCTCTGGGGTTCAGCATTAGCTGAATTGACCTATAGACTTTCTGTCTCGGCAAACGTGGTTTCTTGTAGGCTTCTCTGGAGGCGGTCATGTGATCTGCCTGCCTCTTCAGTGGTTTTAGGAAAAATAAACTCGTGTACTTAATGTTTACTGGGTAACTTTAGAGGAAGCTGGTGTCGGCCAGACAAAACTGTCAAAAAAATCTTCAAATATCTTCAGGGTAAAAATGCAGGGCAATCAAACAGAAGTTTTAAGTATATTTGGATACTTTATTCTTTTGGCTTTACTTGACTTTGCTTGGCTTGAGAAATAAAGAAAATCCCTTGTGCATATAGACAAGAGAAGAAGTCGAGTGGCTGTATAGCTTAGAGCTGACTTCAACCAAAGGCACTTATCTTTCAATGAAGCTGATTAAACTGATAAAGCTGCAAAAGAAGAAGCTGTGTTTAGCATTAGTGATAAATGAGCGGCAGTACAAGACATAAAGATATCTGACTCAAATAATTGAACAGCATTATTGAACTTAAATATGTGGTCAATAGAAGTATGGTTCGATTACAGATTTTGAATTCCTAATTCCTCATAATACTCATATAGTTTCAGACGTAGCAAGAAGTGTGGCCAGTGTTGGTCTAGAACCTTGGTATGAGTTATTTATGACCAGAGATCTGGTGCAGAGAAAAGCCAATGTGTTTCTGATAGTGATTATCTGTATGAACAGAAGTTTACATGAACCTATGTACCTGTTTCTGTGCAGCCTGTTTGTAAATGAACTGTATGGTAGTACAGGGTTGTTTCCATTCCTTCTGCTTCAGATCCTCTCTGACGTTCACACGGTTTCTGTTCCCTTTTGTTTCCTGCAGATTTTCTGTTTGTATACATATGCAAATGTACAATTTTGTAATTTAGCCATCATGTCCTATGACAGATACCTTGCTATCTGTTACCCTCTACAATATAAGACAAATATGACATCTAACAAGGTTACTGTGCTTATTGCTGCAACGTGGATATACTGTGTGTTTTCACTGTCATGATGTTTTTGTCTTTTTACAGCTGTGTAGGAACATCATTAACAAAGTGTACTGTGACAACTATTCCATCCTCAAACTACCCTTCTATGACACAACAGTGAATAATATATTTGGATTTCTTAACCTTTTTGCATGGTTGGTCTTATACTTTTAATCTTTTACACTTACATCAGGATTCTTCAGGTTTGTTTTTCTGGTTCTAAACAGACCAGACAAAAGGCTGTCAGTACCTGCACACCTCACCTTGCTTCTCTAAATCAACGTTTCTTTTGGGGTTTGCTTTGAAATATTACAGAGCAGGTTTAATATGGGCATTGTACCAAATATGTTGCACATTTTTTAATCGTTATACTGGCTTTTTTTTTTTTTTTTTTTACATGTATTCCGTATTTTGCTCTTTAACCCTGTACTAAATGGACTGAAAATGTCCAAAATCTACAAAAAATGTAAACATCTGTTTGTTGGAAAGCAGAGGTCATCCAACAGATTAATCCAGTTTGATAAACAATGAGAAAAAAAACAATAAATTGAAACTTCTGACTGCACTGTCCCATTGACAATTGTACCATTGCATATTTCGCCATGGGAGCATATTGCTGCCACTGTGACAAAAAGGCATTTCATTTATTTTCCTTAGGTCTGCAATTAAATATTATTTTCATTCACAATTAATCCTCTTGTCTTGATAGATTAAATATAGAAAAACATATTTAATCCTATGCATCCAAAATTAAATTAAATGTAAGACGAATATAAATCCACTGTGACTATTTTCTCAGACAGAACTGACTTTAAATTTTTTCCTGAAACAGAAAAAAACTAAAGCTATCAACTAAAAACTTTTTGCAGTTTCTTGCCAAAACCAAAGAAAATATAGATTTGCTCTTGGTAGCAACACAAACAAAGTTTGTATAATGTGGGGTCCAAACACACCTGAATTACTTATCTCTTATTGTATGGCTTTATTCAGACTTTGGGTGAAAAGCCTGTCACCACAGAGAGAGTAAAGATTCAACACCCTTCCAGACCATCTCTCCTTGAAGAAATTGTTTTGTGTGAGTCCTTGTTTCTTAGTATCACTTAGTGGAGGTGGGTGACACAATGCAGAATTTTGCCATAATTAAGTACAAAAAACTATAGTTGTTGTTCTCCCCGAAAAACTTAAGTTAGTAATGCAAAATAGAATGTTTTATGTAATGATTTTACTTTCTGATGAAAGATGTGTTTTATTTATTCATTTTTAAGATAAACATGCAACAAGTCCTATGTATGTCAGAGCAATCAGCTTAAGCCTCTGTTAGCTCTCCAAATATAAGAGATATTTACATAAATCATTTCAATTGGACACAAAGTAAACACAGATTGTTGCCACTGGGAACAGCCATTATCTGGGGCAACTTGCTGACTGATTTTACCCTGGAACCTGAATATTTATTCGCACCTAACCAGTTTGTTTATGTGTGTAAGGCTTACTCTAACTGCAGTTAAACAGTATTCTGAGGAAACTGAGGAATACTTTTAAGGGAAAACCTAAATGTAATGGCAGTTAATTCTGTGGAGTTGATTCCCTGAATAGTGTCTGAACTCTTTGCACAGTCATTGTCCAGGTGTGTGGACATGTGAAAGTGAGTTGTGAACTAGTCTCTCAAGGTCTCTTTTTCATTCTTGCCGAAACTACTCATGTCATTTGATGTGACCATTCATGATGAAACACCATGAATGTTATGACAGCAACATAAATGTAGTATGAAATATCAACATTTATTAGAAAAACCATTAACATCATATAAAATTACTTTTCCAATATGAAGTTTTAAAATAAACAAGTCTTGTGCAATAATCACAGAAAATTAAATTTATTAATGAAAATTATGTCCTGCAGTGTGACACTGAGCATCACGATTTTCAAATGAAAGTTTCATGGAAAAAAAAAAAAAAAATCTTGTCGAGCAAGGACCAGCAAGTCCCCAACACATTTGACTCTGATGTAAAGTTTGTAAGGTGAGCGTTAATCTCTTTTCATAATGATGGCACTACTTTGAGAAAATGTAAATATTTATTTTCAAAAATCATAATAAGGTTAAAATTTATACAGTTAGCAAAATGCTCAAGGCCACCTATCTATAATAATAATTATAATAATTCAAAATGGCCACAATGGTGTTAATGGCCTGTTAGTAGTAGTTACATGCCTGTCCCTGTTTCATCATTGTTGTGTATGAAATGTCAAGAGTCACTGTATTCAAAGGGGTTATTTGATTTTGAAATCCTAGTTACATGTCCCAAGATGTATTCTGATTGATAAATTATCAGTTGTTTTAAAATCATCCTTAAACTGTTCAAAACAGTCCTACATTTTTATCCTTAGATTGTGTCCAATAGGTCTTTAATTACAGTGTGTCTTGTTTGTGGCCATGGATCTGATGTGATTACTTTTACTTTTATGTCTTGTTCACAAACATTAATTTTCTATTTTGTTCTATACTATAATTAATTAAATTAATTTAATTGTTCTAAAGGCATGAACATCTCATCCTGTGGTGTGACATCATTTTAAATAAAATGAAATGGCTATATGAAGGTTCATTTAATTAAATAACTATGAATAATATATATGTGCAGAGTATTCATATTTTTTTGCAGGAATCCTTTAACTTTGAATACAAGAGATATACTTAAAACATTGTGATATGTCAGAGGCTGAGAAAAAACAGTTAAGGAGTCAGACTTTGAACATTAGAATTTTAAATCTCATACAAATAAGCACTGTCAAAAAATACTGTTTTATCTCCATCTTTCAAGTATCCAGGTGATCAATGCAAACTTATCATGATTCACAGAGCCACAAGTTTGCTGTATCCCAGGATTATCTTTTAGCTGGGCCTCGTCTAGAAATGTCACTAACTCTAATGTATTGAAACTAAAATCATTATTTTTCTTCAACACAAATTGGATTGAAAAGCAGGTGTGTTTTACATAAGATACAGTTAAGATCAGCATTTCATTGACTTCCCTGCCCTCCTTGGTGTCTGATTTACAGTGATATTGTATTACTGAAATTCCTCTCTGTCACATACTGAACTACACACAATCATAAAGGTGACAACAGAACAGTAGAATCAGAAGCATCCATTTGTTTTGTCTCAGGATCTACTCTTTCCAATAGAACAGACTTTTACATAAATTACGAATTTTAGACATTTTCAGTCCGTACAGTACAGGGCTGAAGAGTGGCTGACATGTTACAAAATATAATGATAAAAATATTCTCAACATATTAGGTACATTGTTCATATTAAACCGGCTCTGTAATCCTTCAAAGCAAATACCAAAAGAATAGTTCAATAGAGAAGCAAGGTGAGGTGTGCAGGTACTGACAGCTTTTTGTCTGGTCTGTTTAGAACCAGAAAAACAGACTTTAAGAATCCTGATGTAAGAGAAAAGAATTAAAGTTAGAGGAACACACACTGAGAATGCACTAACAAATAGTCCATAAATGTTATTTACTGTGGTGTCAGAGCAGGCCAGTTTTACTACAAAGTAGTTGTCACAATACACTTTGTTTATGATGTTTCCACACAGCTGTAAAGAGGAACTCAAGGATATCGTACCAACCACTATGAGAAAAGCGGGAAACCATGTCACTGCAATAAGCATGACAACCCTCTTAAATGTCATATGTATGTTATATTGTAGAGGATAACAGATAGCAAGGTATCTGTCATAAGACATGATGGCTAAGTTGAAAAATTCCACAATTGCACATGAGTACAAACAGAAAATCTGCAGGAAACAAAAGGGAACAGAAACAGTGTGAATGTCAGAGAGGATCTGAAGCAGAAGGAATGGAAACAACCCTGTGCAAGCATACAGTTCATTTACAAACAGGCTGCATAGAAACAGGTACATAGGTTCATGTAAACTTCTGTTCATACAGATAATCACAATCAGCAACACATTGGCACAAACAGTTAGAATATATAATGATGTAACAATCATGAAATATAAGTATTTTAACAGTCCAGTGTCAAAGTAGGCAGCAAGTGTGAAATAAGAAACCTGTGTAGAGTTCATCATGATCCTCCTTTGGTTCATTACACAGTCATAACACTGTTTACAGGATGAACTGAGTAATCATATCACATTTTGAGATTTGTAGAAGGTTGATTTGTTAAAACTTCACATTCATGATTGTTGGTCAGTGTATGAAATCAATACATCAATCACACATTTACTTACATGAGAAAAAAAATCATCATCATCATCCAGTGAACATAGACTTAAAACCTTAAACTCAATGTGATGCTGATGATAAACTACAGAACACAGTTAATTAAACTGTGTGAGTCACAATAACTGAGTTGAAACTCACTTCTGCTTCTTTTAAACTTTTCAAATTGGAGGACGCCCATATCAGCAGTCTGACCTCACCATCAAAATATCCCACTGATTTTGAAGTCTGAATGACTTAAGTGAAATTATGTAGGCCAAATCTAAGAGGCATTATGTATTTTTCCCTCTGTCCACCTGTCCGTTCGTCCCATTTTTGTGAATGTGGTATCTCAGGAATTTCCTCAATTCTGACAAACTTTCATCTGGACTACAAAATGAACTGTTTGGGTTTTGGTGGTCAAAGGTCAAGGTCACAGTGATTTCACATTCTTGTGACATTCTTGTCAGTTGGACTCAGGGACAATCCATCTGTTACATCCATTTTCTTCTGCTCATCTGGGGTTAGGTCCCAGTGGCAGCATGATAAGTAGGGTATTCCAGACTTCCTCTCCCCAGCAACATTTTGAAGCTCCTCTTGTGAGATACCAAGATGTTCACAGAGGAGATGGAATATGTAACCCCTCCAGTGAGTTCTGGGTTTATCCCAGGTCTCCTCCCAGTTGGACATGCCCAGAAAACCTCCACAGGAAGGTGTCCAGGAGGCATCCAGATCAGATGCCCAAACCACTTCAACTTGGCCCCTAAACTTACTAACTTTGGCCACTCTGTGATCTCATTCTTTGAGTCACTATCCAAAGTTTGTGACCATAGGTGAGTGTTTACACTCAGAGACAAGGGACAACTTTGGTGAAGTACACCCTTGATTCCCTCAGTGACCTCTGCCAGGGATATGGGCGAGGCTTTCCCTCTATCTGTTTGGGTTCAGGAGTTCCTTAAAGTGCTCTTTCCACCGCTCAACAATATCCCCAGTCCAGGTGAGCAGTTCTCCTTCCTGGCTGAACACAGACTGAGGTAAGCCCTACTTGCCCTTCCTTGAGGCCCACTGAAAGAACTTCTCCATAGGCTCCCCAAGCTCCTCCTACACCCAAGTTTTTGCCTCCATGACTGCCAGATCTGCATTTCTTCTAGCCGGCACTATAGTCTCTCTTGATGGGATGCTTTACAGGCTTGGAAAGGCCAGGTATTTTGAGCTGCTGTATTTTGCATTAGCACACACAACAGGGTGGCTCCATGTAATTTCTTTATTCTGTGCCTGATTAAACTCAGGTTCTAGGCCTGGCCACCGGATGTCCTTCAGTAACTTCCCTTCTCAGGTCTGGCTCTAGAAGGGACCCAGTTTTACCTGATCTATGCAAGGTGCTCAATCTCCAATAATGCTATTTCACAGGGGTTCTATGAATCACTCTTAGTCTGGTCCCTACCCTAGGATCACTGGGGCCCACCACCACATTCTGTTGGCAATTTTTGGTGGGGACTCGGAATGAACTGATTAGAATTTGGTGGTCAAAGGCCAAGGTCTCTGTGAGGTCAAAAGATACTTTTTTTGGCTATAAATAAAGCATTCACATGCTAATTAACTGTAACTGGACTAGTTGGCGGAGGCATACAACCAGTGAGGTGATAATTCTATTTTTTTTTTCCAAGTTCAAGCTCAGTGTGTACAAAGAGAAGACACATTGATAGTGAGAGAGAGACATGCCATGGAACAGGGATTCCCAGGAAAACTGTGGACATTGTGGTTGTATATTATGTGTCATTAGTCTACCAGGGCACCTCCTCCTCCACACCTTTCTGACATTGGTCTAAGCCTGACAATCCTTGTAACTTTCCAAATGTTGCAATCCAGTAATCATGGCCACTTGCATTGCAATTGGCCAGGTTTGCAGAT
Organism: Lates calcarifer; assembly: GCF_001640805.2. NCBI lineage: Eukaryota > Metazoa > Chordata > Actinopteri > Centropomidae > Lates > Lates calcarifer. Next base: position 374,125 of record NC_066853.1, read on the forward strand.
GTGACAAACTAAGCAGAATTTGAACCAGTCAATTATCAATTGTCACTTACTGTGTGAACAACTTGTTAAATGTTGTGTGTTTTATATTGTAGAGGGCAACAGATAGCAAAATATCCGTCATAAGACACGATGGCTAAGTTGAATCAAGGATCAAGGAAATCTTTATTCTCCCTAAGGGGGCAATTTGTTTCACAGCCAGCTGCTTTACCAAAAAACAAACAAACAAAAAACCATACAAGAAACAGTACACCATAATAAATAAACAAGGACTTTCATAGAACTATTTAAAGTGACAATAGCAGCAGCAATAAAGGAGTTTTTAAACCTATTAGTCCTGCATCTCAGTATGACAAATCTGTGACCAGAAGGGAGCAACTTAAAGTGCTCAGAAAAAGGATGGCTTGGGTCAGCCAGGACAGAACGGGCTTTCCTCAGCAGTCTGAACTTGTATGAGTCTGAGAGGTTGTTAAGGGTCATGCCTGTGACCTTGCTACACACTTTTACAACCCCCTGAGGTCGATTTCTGTTTCTTTGGCTAATTGACGCGTACCAGCTAATAAATGAGGCGTAGTAATTGAGCTGAAACACATTTCTGCTGCTTTTAAAATTTTCAAGTTGCCCACAGCAGCTGTCTGACCTCTCCATAAAAACATCCCACTGATTTTGATGTCTGAATTACTTAAATGATCAGTGTGTAACATTTAATGGGATCTATTTACGGTTTTGGTTTGCTTAGAATGAACCATTTATATCTACATAGGGAGCAGGTCCTCTTCCACAGTGTCTGCCATGTTGCACCACCACATTTATACAATAGCTCAGAGTGGACAAATCAAACAGTGGCCTTTTGCATTTTATGTTGACGGATGAAAGTGAAGGGGACAATGAGGATGAAAGAGAGTTAATGTGAGCTATTACCTCTAGTTTTACAGACACATTGTTTCTCCAAGTCTGGAATCTCATTTCCCTTTGCAGCAAAAGTTTTCCTTCTCTGTTGGCTGTGGAGATCAGTGACCACAGGAACACCTTTTTCAGGCCATTGTAAAATCAGATGCACTTATGTATTGTCTAGATGCTGTAGAGTTATAGTAGAGAGAAAGCCAAATGTGGGATCACATTTGAGGCCCAGTTCATCCCTGGCTTAGTGGGCCAGATTGTAAGATGAGTCAAAGTCATTTGTTTGGGCACCTAGCCACAACAATATCAGTTCCAATGCAAGCTTCATGAAAGTAAACAAAACACTAAAAACCCTCGGCACATAAAAGATACGGAACAGGAACAGGAACAGATTCAGACAGAGATCTCTCCAAACAGCTGAGATGGATAAAAAACATCCTCAATTCATCAGCTACACTCACTATAGCTAATGGGAAAATAGCATTCAGAAAATTCAAACTTCTTAAATAAAAAAACAGGATTAGAACACTTTCTGTTTAAACTAAAATTATTTTATTTCTTTAACACAAACTGGATTGAAAAGCAGTTGTGTTTTTATGAGATTCAGCTCAACATTCATAAACTTTGGTAACAATGGAAATCAAAGGTGATCCACATTATCTGAAATCATAGTGAATACATCAGCCCTCTTTGGTGTCTGAATTACAGTGATCTTATATTGAAATGTCTTTGTGTTACATAGTGAACTACACTCAACCGTACAGGTGACAGTAGAACAGTGGAGTCAGTGCATCCATTTGTTTTTTTCTTCTTAGTCAAGCTGGATAAATATCACAAATATATAGATCTACTCTTTCCAACAGAACACACTTTTACATAAATTACGAATTTTAGACATTTTCAGTCCGTACAGTACAGGGCTGAAGAGTGGCTGACATGTTATAAAATATAAGGATAAAATTATTCTCAACATATTAGGTACATTGTCCATGTTAAACCTGCTCTGTATGATTTCAAAGAAACAACCAAAAGAAAAGTTGATTAGAGAAGCAAGGTGAGGTGTGCAGGTACTGACAGCTTTTTGTCTGGTCTGTTTAGAACCAGAAAAACAAACTTTTAGAATCCTGACGTAAGTGTAAAGGATTAAAAATCCAGGTGTAAAAACTATGAGTGCAGTGGTAATGAGTCCATAAATGTTATTTACTGTGGTGTCAGAGCAGGCCAGTTTCACGATAAAGTAGTTATCACAGGCCACTTTGTTTATGATGTTTCCACACAGCTGTAAAGAGGAGCTCAAGGATATTGTGCCAACTTGCACAAGAAAAGGAGCAAGCCATGTTACTGCAATAAGTGTGGCGACCCTCTTAAATGTCATACGTGTGTTATATTGTAGAGGATAACAGATAGCAAGGTATCTGTCAAAAGACATGATGGCTAAATTAAAAAATTCTATACTTCCATATGAGTACAAACAGAAAATCTGCAGGAAACAAAAGGAAACAGAAACAGTGTGAATGTCAGAGAGGATCTGAAGCAGAAGGAATGGAAACAACCCTGTACTACCATACAGTTCATTTACAAACAGGCTGCACAGAAACAGGTACATAGGTTCATGTAAACTTCTGTTCATACAGATAATCACAATCAGCAACACATTGGCACAAAGAATTAAAACATATAACAATGTGAGAATCATGAAATATAAGTATTTTAACAGTCCAGTGTCAAAGTAGGCAGCAAGTGTGAAATATGAAACCTGTGTAGAGTTCATCATAGTAGTAATTATATTTTCAGGTGCACTACAGTGTTATGATGCATTACATTTTCTCACAGATTTAAATGCTTTAATATTTAAACCAATATAACAGCATTCAGTCTACATACAGTAAAGTAACTCATTAGAAAGACAAAAGTCATGATAAATACCTCAAACATAACTATTCCTCTATTCACAGCCAGTGGTTAGAAATGTGTGAATCATTGATCTGCTGTCCTTCTGTAGTCATGGTGTGATTCATTCCCAACTAAAGTGAAACTCTGCTTCTGTTTCTGTTAAGCTGCCACAACAGAGGACTCCCACAGCAGCAGTCTGACCTCATTATCAAACAACTTCCTGACTGATACTGATTTACAACCAATGTTAAGAAAAAACAACAGCAATAAAAAACTATGAAGACCGCATTTATTTACAAGTCTGATGTAGCTGCTGTTTTTTTTTTCTTTTGTCTGAATTATACAGATATTGGAGAAGTTTGAACAAAATATAAAAAGCTGTGTTGTTTGTTATGTCTTGTAGCAGTCCTAGGCTGGTTGCAGAGTTTAGGGAGAACTGAGGGTCAATATGAAAAAAACTGAGCATCGCTATGTCAACTTGCTCAAGTTAGCCAATAAAGATTTGTTCCTTCCTGGAGCTAGTTTCTTACATATCATCGAGCTGAATGGTCCAAATGTTTTCTCTGTGGATGCACTGAACAAATATTTGGAGTTCTTGTTGTTCTTTAACTCTCAGGGTTTGGTTCAAGTATGGCCACCACTTGAGGACTCCATATTTTTACTCTGGGACAGTCACATGGATGTTAACTGAACTCTGACTGAAGCACTCCCCGACCTTTACAACACCTCTCTATGAGTTCTGACACCAATATCACTTGTATGTATTATTAAGCTGTAGTTGAGACACAGTAACGTATCCATTTTAACTTCTCTGTTTGAATCTTTACTGCTTATAATTCAGTTTAGGGCTCATGTTGTGGGGTATGTTTGAGTATATTCATTAAAATTACAATAACATTTTCAACTTCACTTTTTTGTTGCAGCCATCTGATAAAATCAAAGAATTTTATTTTTTCCCTCAAATAGAAGACTCAGAAACAGGATTATATGGAGGCACAGATCTGAGGATGGTCGCAAAAGATTTCTGCTGCATATCTCAATTTAACCTTAGCTATGCTTAGTTTAAATTATATATTGGAACTTTGTTTTGATATACCATTTTCACAGTAAAACACCATGATGTACTTTTTAAATCACCAAACATTTATTGGCAAGATATTACAAAAGATATACTGACAATTTTGATTCACATTGGAGATGTGTGAGCAGTCCACTTTTTATAACATAAGTTTTTTACATGCATTTCGTATTTTGGATATTTGCATTCCATACATGATCGGATTCAACAGTGGTTGGAGTATCACAAAATACAGAGCAAGAATAATTCGCAGTACACTGGGTACACTTTCCATATCAAATCTGCTCTGTAGTATTTCAAATAAACACCCAAAAGAAAAGTTCAATAGAGAAGCAAGGTGAGGTGTGCAGGTACTGACAGCTTTTTGTCTGGTATGTTTAGAACCAGAAAAACAAATCTTGAGGATTTTGATGTAAGAGAAAAGGATTGGAAGCAGAGGGACTACGACAGAGAGAGCAGCGGCAAAAAGTCCATAGATATTATTCACTGTGGTGTCAGAACAAGCCAACTTAACAACAAGGTAGTTGCTGCAATACAAACTGTTTATGATGTTTCCACACAGTGTCAATCTTATGTTTAAAGATAAAGTAATTAGAAATTTCACAAAAGAGAACAACCATACAAAAATAATAAAGATAAACACCTTGTTTGATGTCATTTGTGTGTTATATTGTAGAGGATAACAGATAGCGAGATATCTGTCAAAAGACATGACGGCTAAATTACAAAACTCTACATTTGCATATGTATACAAACAGAAAATCTGCAGGAAACAAAAGGGAACAGAAATAGTGTGAATGTCAGAGAGGATCTGAAGCAGAAGGAATGGAAACAACCCTGTACTACCATACAGTTCATTTACAAACAGGCTGCACAGAAACAGGTACATAGGTTCATGTAAACTTCTGTTCATACAGATAATCACTATCAGAGATGTGTTGGCAATAACAATTATCATGTATATCATTGCAGTTATTATGAAACAGAAGTATTTCAAACTTCCAACATGCATATAAGCTCCAAGAATGAAGTATGATAAAGTTGAATTTACCATAATTCTTGCTTAATTAACAAAACACTTACAGTGTGCAACAAGAATTATTATTTACCTCAAAATAATTAACCTACTTTGTAGAAAAGCATAAGTTGATTTTAAAAAAAATACATTTTTATATATATTTATATTTTACACCTCCTTAACAGGAAACATTTGAAAAATAAAGTGTAAGTATGAAAAGCTTCGTTCTAAACTCACCATGTTGCCTACCGACACCACAGAATAGGATTAAAAAGCATGAGTAAAAAACAGGATCAGTTTTTTTTTTTTTAAGTCAGTAAACTAGCTGTGGTACACAGGTAGGCAGGCAGACAAAACCAAAAGGTCAGAATGCAGGACAGCTGAGCACAAGGAAGACTTGCTACAAGTAACAAAGATGAACTGGCACAGGGGAAAGGGAGAATCCAGAATAAATACACTAGGAGGGTGAAACAGTGAGACACAGGTGTAACACATGAGGGCAGGACAGACAGTCAAGAGAAGTGAGTAACTCCAAAATTAAACAGGAAATTCATAAAACAAAAACGTGATCTCATGGACATAACAGTATCCTTCCCCTCTAGGGACGGCCTCAGAAAGGTTAATCAGAGTGGCGCTGATGGAAATCTGTGATGAGGTCAGGGTCCAAAATGCCACTCGCAGGAACCCACGATCTCCCCTTTGGTCCAGACCCATGCCACCCATAGTCTACTGTGGTGAATGGTTAGAAGTCATTTGACCAAGAAAGCTGTCCCATCAATGATCAGGAAGGATGGCAGGGGTCTGGAGGAGGGAACTAACCAACTCTTTCTGGCTCATTTGATGTAGGCAACATAGAACCTGCTGTCTAGCACGTTATCAGGCTAGAGTCCGCCGATGGTCCACCTGCTTCTTAGTTTGAGACATGGTACTGAGGAGGCGCTGCCTGGTCTGACTACAGATGTGACAGCAGACAGAGAACCAGGGAAGTGAAGGGGTGAGATGAACAGGGGAAAGTTCTGGTGTTCTGTTTGTTGGTGGGCCATGATGATCTGGAGGGGTTCAGTGCAATGACTGACTCTTAAGCAAATGACCTTTCTGCATATAGGCCTCCACACTGGGACCTTGCTACAACTTCTCATTGTCTCTCTCACAGGCGATTATGACGTTTATGATGTAGAATAGAATGCCCTTTATTGTCATTATACTAAAAGTACAACGAGATTGGAGAGCTTCTCCTTTACAGTGCAAACATAGAAATATACAGAAACTATATATATATATATATATATATATACCCTATAACCCTATATATATATATAGAAAAGATTTACAAAACAGTGCAACTCTATATACAATGAGGTATAGTGTGAATGAATGTATTGCACAGGTAGTGAGGTATAGGTGTGAGTGTGAATGTATTGCACAGGTTAATATAAAAATATACACTTTAAATATTAAATATTAAAGTGCACAGAGTGAGGAGATTTTATATTGCGCAGTCTGTGTTATGTTGGTGAGAGTTTAAGGTGGTGATGGCTCTTGGGAAGAAACAGTTTTTCAGTCTGTTTGTCCTGGCTTTGCTGCACCTGTAGCGCCTGCCAGAGGGCAACAGGTCAAACAGCTGGGAGCCGGGATGTGAGCTGTCTTTGACGATGTTCTGAGCTCTGCTGAGGCACCGGGTGGTGTAGACATCCATCAGGGAGGGGAGAGGGCAGCAATGATCCTCTGTGCTGCTTTGACTGTCCTCTGAAGTCTCGCTCTGTCTGCCTCAGTGCAACTACCGTACCAGGTGGAAACACAGTACGTCAGCAAGGTCTCGATGGATGAGCGGTAGAAGGCCAGCAGCAGCTTCTTGTCTAGGTTGCTCTTCCTGAGGACTCTCAGGAAGTGTAGTCCAGGAGAGGTCATCAGAGATCTGGACTCCCAGGAACCTGAATATGTGGACCCTCTCCACACACTCACCGTTGATGTAGAGGGGGGGCAGGTCAATCCTGTTCCTCCTGAAGTCTACGATGATCTCCTTCGTTTTTGTGGTGTTCAGTCCCAGGTTGTTGTCTGTACACCACGTTGTTAGTTTCTGGACCTCCTCTCTGTAGGTTGTCTCGTCTCCCTTTGAGATCAGTCCTACCACTGTGGTGTCATCAGCGTACTTCATGATGATGTTGTTCCTGTGGGCTAGACTGCAATCGTAAGTGTAGAGACAGTACAGGAGGGGGCTCAGCACGCAGCCCTGTGGTGAACAGGGTGGAGGAGAGGTGGGGGCCAAGTCTCACAGTCTGGGGTCTGTTGGTCAGAAAGTCCTTAATCCAGGTACATGTGAGAGGGGGGAGGCCCAAGGTGACCAGTTTTGTGATCAGGATATCTGGGATGATTATGTTGAATGCCGAGCTGTAATCCACAAAGAGCATCCTGGCATAGCTCTGCTGTTGCTCCGGATGGCTCAGTACAGCATGCAGAGCAATGGTGATGGCGTCCTCTGTGGATCTGTTTGCCCGGTATGCAAACTGGTGGGGGTCGAGTGTGGATGGGAGACAGTCCCTGATGTGCTGGAGAACCAGTATCTTGAAGCACTTCATAATTACGGGTGTGAGGGCAACAGGGCGGTAGTCGTTAAGGCTGACTGTGGGTGCCTTTTTTGGTACTGGGATTATTGTGGCGGATTTCAGGCAGGAACATACATGTACATTTATGACGAGGGCGATTAAGGATTTCAGAAAGTTGGGATGATCCAGGGAGACCAGTTTATCACAATCACAGGAACAGGAAGTGGGATCTGAAACATGAAGGAGAAGTGAGTGACACCAAAGTAAAACAGGAAATGCAGAAATAAATTAAAGGAAAAAAAATCTGGCCTAGTGAGCAGCACTTGGCACTGCTGCTGTGGGCGTCCACCGACTTTATCTTTTAGGACAGCAAGGTCCTCACAACACAAAAACTGTTATTTGCCTTTAACCCTAAAGAAAAACAGTCTTTCCACAAAGGCAATCATGATGAGGTGATGTGAGGTGCTCATATGAAAAGCTAAAGAAGTAGATTTTGCCTACATAGTTTAACTTAACTTAAAATCAGTGGGATATTTTGATGGTGAGGTCAGACTGCTGCTGTGGGCGTCCTCTAATGAGAAGTTTAAAAGAAGCAGAAGCAGAGTTTCAGCTCAGATGCTGCAACTCACACAGTTTAATTAACTGTGTTCTGTAGTTTATCATCAGCATCACATTGAGTTTAAGGTTTTAAGTCTATGTTCACTGGATGATGAATTTCTTCTTGTGTAAGTAAACTGAGTATTGTTCATGTGTGATTGATGTATTGTTTTCATACACTGACCAACAATCATGAATGTGAAGTTTTAACTAATTAACCCTCTGTAAATCTCTAACAAAATGTGAAATAATCATTATTAGTTCATCCTGTAAACAGTGTTATGAACCAAAGAGGGATCATGATGAACTCTACACAGATTTCTTATTTCAAACTTGCTGCCTACTTTGACACTGGACTGTTAAAATACTTATATTTCATGATTCTCACATTGTTATATGTTTTAACTGTTTGTGCCAATGTGTTGCTGATTGTGATTATCTGTATGAACAGAAGTTTACATGAACCTATGTACCTGTTTCTGTGCAGCCTGTTTGTAAATGAACTGTATGGTAGTACAGGGTTGTTTCCATTCCTTCTGCTTCAGATCCTCTCTGACATTCACACTGTTTCTGTTCCCTTTTGTTTCCTGCAGATTTTCTGTTTGTACTCGTATGTAGGTGTGGAATTTTTCAACTTAGCCGTCATGTCTTATGACAGATACCTCGCTATCTGTTATCCTCTACAATATAACACACGTATGACATTTAACAAGATCGTGCTGCTTATTGCTGTAACGTGGTTCTACCCTTTTCTTGTAGTGGTTGGCACAGTATCCTTGAGTTCCTCTTTACAGCTGTGTGGAAACATCATTGATAATGTGTACTGTGTGAACTACTCTATTGTCAAACTGGCCTGCTCTGACACAACAGTAAATAATATTTACGGACTCATTGCCACTGCTCTCTTAGTTGTTGTTCCTCTCATTTTAATTCTTTACACTTACCTGAAGATTCTTAAAGTCTGTTTTTCTGGTTCTAAACAGACCAGACAAAAAGCTGTCAGTACCTGCACACCTCACCTTGCTTCTCTGATCAACTTTTCTTTTGGGTCTTGCTTTGAAGTGTTGCAGAGCAGGTTTAATATGAGCAGTGTTCCTAGAATGTTGGGCATTTTTTTGTCATTATACTTTCTGACATGTCAGCCACTGTTTAACCCTGTACTGTATGGACTGAAAATGTCCAAAATACGTAACATATGTAAAAGTCTGTTTTGTTCTGAAGTGTAGATAATTTGACTAATTTGTTCTATTTGAATAACAATTTAAAGAATAATTATTGCCTTTGAAGTCAACTATAATGCAGTCTGATCTCAACTGTGTTTGTCTATGAGTCTTTAATATGGATCAAAAATAGATTGTCTGGATGGATTTATTCAGCAATGAAAAGAGAGTACCACACCAATCCTAACTCACATTTCAGCTGTCACAGCCTTCTTTTCTGAAGTTCCCTGGCATGACCACTTTCCACCACCTCAAAGTACTGTCATACCTGTGGTACACAGCAGCAAAATGTAAACAAATCAGAACATGTCTAAAAGCCAAAATCTTTCTAACTATTCTAGCTGCCAGTCAAAGATGAGGGGAAAATCTATTGTCACAGGGATGGGAACATGCTATGAGTAAAAAATAAAAATAACTATGCTCTTTTTCAACAGTCTGTCCTTGGAAGACATTCACAGTGTTGCACTCAGTTGTTCACACAATAAGTGAGAGGAGTATTCTTCTGCTTAGTTTGTCACCGCTGCACAAACTGGCCATGATGGCCATGTCAGATTGCCAGTTTTAGAAAATTACAGGGATTGTCAGACATACACTAATATCTGAAAGGTGTGGGGGCAACTGCACCATTAGATCAAACAAGCATTTAATTTGTACCACACAGATGCTTTCAACCCATCTGACTTTACTACCTATCCAGTCTAAATCAGTAGTTCCTCAACCTTACCTCCACCCAGGGATTGCTTTCAATCCCTGAGTCATCTAGTATTCTGGCAATCCTCTAAGGTTAACCCACAGTACACAGACCATAATGTCACTGAGGTAGACTAAGGAGGCCTCAGTATTTGGTTCATCATTTGCTGAAAGGTACTGTATATGTGGGCACCATAGAGTCAAAACAGCAAGGCTGTTTACTGGAATAGTTCATCTGGGAGGGAGAAGGTCATCTTCACCTTCACTCCTCTGGTGAGGGGCATGCCCTGAGCCAGTTTTGGCAGATGAAAGCACCATTAATGAAAGTTCAGGGCTCTTTGCTGGGATGCAGAACACAAATCAAGTTATGATGTTGGTACATGATTTAATGTGATTACCTTCATCAGAGGTAGCTACACTCAGACATTCACCCTGTTATTGTCAGATTGTAACCCATTCACTAAGTGGCCATATCTCCCAAACAGGTCTCCATAAAAAGATCCAGATAGACCTCAACATTATGAGCATAGATTAGGACATCTCTGTGGCTCCATATCTGTTACCTTTATGAAGCAAAGATGTGTACTGGCTGCTTCAAGACTGGCCCCAGCATAACAGTGGCTTCTTCTACAGTCAGAAAAGGGGACTTATTGATGGGTGATTACATGTTTCTAATGTGCCTATCACATACACCCACATTCTCTGTCATGTGTGAATGGCAAGAGACACTGTAAACCAGTTACCAGACTTAAAAGTGGTGCTCAAACAACATGTAGTTTTACCATGAATAGAGATGCAGTAAGCCTTACTCTACCCAGCATGGGTATTGTGTTGTCCATTGTTTGGGCGTAACTGGAGAAAACATACAGTCAAAAACTTAAGTCAGTGCCATCCATTTATCCATTTTCTTCTGCTCATCTGGAGTGGGGTGGCAGTGACAACAGGAGGATCCCAAACCAGATGTGATAAGTAATCCCTCGAGCTGAATTTGGCTCTACATGCTTAGAAAACCTCCAAAGGAAGGTATTCAAGAGGCATCCTTAACAGATGTTTGAACCACCTCGGCTTGCTCATTTTATTGGATGGTCAAACTCTCATGACCCCCTCAGCATTTCTGCATGAATAAAGAGCTGGTCCTCTGTTCCACAGCCAGGATGGAATCCCTGTTGCTCCTCTTGAATCTGAGATTCGACAGTTGGCCAGAATCTCCTTTAAAGCACCCTGGACTGAACTTTCCCAGGGACGCTGAGCAACATGATACCCCGTAATTGGAGCCCACCCTCTGGTTCCTTTTTAAAAACCACCACCCTGATCTGCCACTCCACAGGTACTATCCCCAACCTCCATGCAACACTGAGGAGGCCTTCAGCATCTAAGGGAAAATCTTAAAAGCTCCTGGCACCTTGTCAGAGGGAAATTTCTTGACTACCGCAGCAACCTCTCCCAGGGATATGGATAAGGCTTCCCTGAGTCATCATACTCTGCTTCTTCCACAGAGAATGTGTTGGTTGGGTTCAGGAGCGCTTCATAGTGCTCTTTACCACTGTTCAACAATATCTCCAGTCCAGGTCAACAGTTGCCCTCCCCAGGTGAACATAGCCTGGGCCAGCCCCTTTAGCCTCCCAGTACTTCTTGAGAGCAGTCTAACTTGCAGCACAATGGCAAATGAATAGAATGCCTTTTATTGTCATTATACTAAAATGCTTACCCACAGAGGCTATGTGCAACACAATGTGTGACATTGGTTGAAGTAAATCATCTGGTCATCACCAACCATGTACTCCAGTCTTCAGGCTTTGTCCCTGATCACCGTGAAACAGAAAAAACAACCTGATAATATCCAAAACCCTCAGCATCTCAGGGTGAATCTCATCCGCCCTGTATCTTAAAACTGCTTACCTCAGTGACCAATGACACTGAGAACGACAATACTTTTCTCAAATCCCCAGACTGCTCCTCCTTTGAAGTTATGTCTGCCAGGTTCAGAAGGTCAGTGTTCCTTAATGCTTCACAATAAGGATACCAATACACACTTTTGGAAAGTCTCTGCTCAGAGACATTCATAGTGAGGTGTTCTAAAAAGACATGAGACACAAGTAGTCTTCATAGTTTTACTCATGTCATTCAGGCATCTGCTGTGGGCGTATCCCAACTTGAAAAGTTTAAAAGAAGCAGAAGTGAGTTTCAACTCAGTTATTGTGACTCACACAGTTTAATTAACTGTGTTCTGTAGTTTATCATCAGCATCACATTGAGTTTAAGGTTTTAAGTCTATGTTCACTGGATGATGAATTTCTTCTTGTGTAAGTAAACTGAGTATTGTTCATGTGTGATTGATGTATTGTTTTCATACACTGACCAACAATCATGAATGTGAAGTTTAACTAATTAACCTCTGTAAATCTCTAACAAAATGTGAAATAATCATTATTAGTTCATCCTGTAAACAGTGTTATGAACCAAAGGAGGAGCATGATGAACTCTACACAGATTTCTTATTTCACACTTGCTGCCTACTTTGACACTGGACTGTTAAAATACTTATATTTTTTGATTCTCACATTGTTATATATTTTAATTATTTGTGCCAATGTGTTGCTGATAGTGATTATCTGTATGAATAGAAGTTTACATGAACCTATGTACCTGTTTCTGTGCAGCCTGTTTGTAAATGAACTGTATGGTAGTACAGGGTTGTTTCCATTCCTTCTGCTTCAGATCCTCTCTGACATTCACACTGTTTCTGTTCCCTTTTGTTTCCTGCAGATTTTCTGTTTGTACTCGTATGGAAGTGTAGAATTTTTCAACTTAGCCATCATGTCTTATGACAGATACCTCGCTATCTGTTATCCTCTACAATATAACATGCATATGACATTTAACAGGGTTGTCATGCTTATTGCTGCAATATGGATATACAACCTACTTATAGTGGCTGTTAACATATCCTTGAGTTCCCCTTTACAGCTGTGTGGAAACATCATAAACAAAGTGGCCTGTGACAACTACAATATTGTCAAACTGGCCTGCTCTGACACCACAGCCAATAATATTTTTGGACTCACTGCCACTTGCCTCACAATTTTATTACCTGTATCTCTAATTCTTTACACTTACATGAAGATTCTTCAAGTCTGTTTTTCTGGTTCTAAACAGACCAGACAAAAAGCTGTCAGTACCTGCACACCTCACCTTGTGTCTCTGCTCAACTTTTCTTTTGGTTGTTTCTTTGAAATCATACAGAGTAGGTTCAATATGAACAATGTGCCTAATATGTTGAGAATATTGTTATCCATATATTTTATAACATGTCAGCCGCTCTTCAGCCCTGTACTCTACGGACTGAAAATGTCTAAAATTCGTAATTTATGTAAAAGTCTGTTCTGTTGGAAAGAGTAGATCCTAAAATATTTGTCCAGTCTGACAAACAAGACAAAACAAATGGATGCTTCTGAGTCCACTGTTCTATTGTCACCTGTATGATTGTGTGTAGTTCACTATGTGACAGAGAGGAATTTCAGTAATTCAACATCACTTGTCACTCTAACACCAAGGTGGGCAGGTGTGTTCACTGAGGATTGATTTCCATTCCTGGACTGTATCTCATTGAAAAGAAAAGAAAAGAAAGAAAAGATAAGATAATCCTTTATCTAGTCCCACAATGGGGAAATTTACATTGTGCAGCAGCATAAGTGATTGAAAATATGAAAAAGACATAAATACGAGTAAAGGCAAGATAAAAAAAAACAAAAAAAAAACAAGATAAGGCTATAAAAATATACACAACAGTATAAACATGAGAATGTAATAAAAATATTAACAGAAGAGCAATAATCACAGGACTTTATACATAGAGACAGAAAATGAACTAAATACAGATATTGCACATTTGAAAATGGAATTGCACATAATGATATGACTGATAGCAGCTGTTTTGGATTAATTAAAGTGCAGAAAAAAACCTAGTGAAAATGGTCCATGTGGGTATGTGGTGTATTAGGAGCAGTGCTGGTTGTAGAGTCTGACAGCAGCAGGAAGGAAGGACCTGCGATACCTCTCCTTCACACACTTTAGGTGAAGCAGCCTATCACTGAAGGAGCTGTTCAACACAACTGCCTTTCAGTTTGTGTTAAAACACACAGACACATGATTTTTGGATTAAACCTATTGGTGTTAAATTTAACTGTCTGATGTTCTTGTATGTTTTTTTATTCAATATGTTTTAGTAATGGTTAAGGTTTTTTGTTTTGAGTTGTGATAACTTTTCATTTGCCACCTTTGTTGTAGAGATGTGGGGAAAGGAGGACTCACACAAAACAGCATGTATTGGGGCAGTCAGTGCTAGCTTCAAATAAATGTAATTTTTACATGAATATATGAAACACTTGTTTTTCAGTCAAACTGAAACAGAATATAGTCACAAGGAACAGTTGTTATGTGTTATTCGGGGCAACTTGCTCCTACCTCAGAAAGGTGACAAGACCATCCTGAAAGACAACATACCTTGGTAAATTAGTGGTGTTCCTGTGATCAGTGCAGAGCTGACTGAGAAGGAAAAGCTTTTGTTGCAGAGAGAAGTGTTAATTACAGACTTGGAGAAATGGATGTGTCCATAGGTGGTAGTAATTCCAGCAATATATCAACGAGAAGTGAGTAATAGAACCAATAACATTTAAACACTGCTCAGGATAACAATATGTGTCTCTCACCCAACCATTAAACACCAGTATCTTAACCTAATCCTAACCCTTTTCACCCAAAGTCTGAATGTGGCCATACGAAACAGAGATAAACATTTCAGGTATGTTTGGACCATGTAAACCAGGTTTGTGTTGCTATCAACACAAGTTTCTGAGGCCTGTATTATGAAGCGGGGTTACTGTCTTATCAGGGTAACTTCAGGAGTAACTTAGTGACGTCAGATGTAACTTCCTGATTAACCTGTACTACGAAAGGTGGACAGATTTTACCTGGGGTCTGTTGCCATGGTGATTTACACTGCATCTCTAAACTGCTCCGAGCAGTTTATGTTCGTGGTTAACTCAGTGTTACCGGTGTTACTTCTACCTAAGCTCCGCCCCACAGGTGGAACAACCGATCGATATTGGCACAACGACTGAGAGAGGCTGACTCTGCAGGACGGGGATTGTCTAAAGACCGTCAGTCCCCCCCCACCCCCGACCCCCATCTTTATGCTCCACATTTTTCATTTTCAATTTCAGTTATTTTAATTTGTAATTTATTTTTCTCACAGTCAAGCAGCAGAGTTTAGCATCATTAGTGTTGCATATTATCGATTTCAATAATCCTTTAAATGGGGGGGGATTTATTGTCCAGAAAGACAATATAATGTGACAGGCTGTTGTAATTGTAGACTACAGACCAAAACATGCAGCATTAATGATGGAAATATGAATGTGAACCACTTTATAGGATGTTTCTATTTGATCCAGGTTCAGTTTCCACTGAGGCTGAAATAATGTTAACATGAAGTTCATACTGAACATAACAGCATTACATTCATACATATACAGCCTGAGTGTTCCAGGCAGAACATCATTAACAGGAACAGCTCATTCTCAGACATGTGACCCACGTGTTGACTGTAATCCAAGTATCTGAGAAATGATTCACATATGTTCCTGTGTCCTTACATCTCATATTACAGATGAAGAATCCAGAGAACATGTGACCAGTCTCCCTGTCTTTGTTGGTTTGACATTGTGTCGTTAGAGTCTCTTTAAATTCCTCTAAACCCACAGAATTAACGTGCGCTCTTCATCTGAGAGATACAGTGCACGCCCCTTTAATCAACACGCACTAACTCTGATTAAGTTAACACCGACTCAACTGACCCACATCTGAACCACCGTCGTACCGTTTAACACAGATCGAGGCAGTCAGGGTTTGTCAACCCCGACTTTACCTGAGAACCTGAGTTAAACCACAGGAGCTTCAACTCCATTTGTAGTACAGGCCTCTGGTCTGTATTTCGTTTGTTCGATATTATTGTTATTGAGAAAAAAACAGAAGAGGGGTGATTGGGTTAGGCAGAAGAAGATGAGTTAAACAGCTCTCATTACCTGCACGTGCAGTTCAACTCTTATAGATTATAGAGAAAGTTTGATAATAAATTTTGTGGTTTTTCTGTTTTGGGTCAATGAAAATTGAAAGTCAGCTCTGTCTGAGAAAATGGTCACAGCAGTGACGCTGTCATCACCACTGAGCTCTCTCTGCAGCAGAGACAGTAGACTGAGGGGCCAAATCAGGTGAACCTGGTATTTGAAGATTTTGCCTTGGTCAGTAGAGACTGTGATTTCTATCATTTTGTGGGTAAAATATTAAATAAATAAATTGAAGATAATCAGCAGATTAACTGTTAATGACAATAGTCTTTAGTTGCAGACCTAAGGAAAATAAATGAGACACTTTTTGGTCACAGTAGCAGCAATATGCTCCAACAGAACAGTAGAGTTAGAAATTTCATGATCTTTGATGATCTTTACTTCAACAAAACACATTTTTACATGTGGTGTAAATTTTGGACATTTTCAATCCATACAGTACAGGGTTTAAGAGCGGCTGACATGTAAGCCAGTATAATGATAAAAAAAAAATATGCAACATATTAGGTACACTGTAATATTTCAAAGCTAGCTCCAAAAGAAAAGTTGATCAGAGAAGCCAGGTGAGGTGTGCAGGTACTGACAGCTTTTTGTCTGGTCTGTTTAGAACCAGAAAAACAAACTTTAAGAATCTTCATGTAAGAGAAAAGAATTATTATTACAGGACATAAGACTGTGAGAACAGTGCCAATAAGTCCATAGATGTTGTTGACTGTTGTATCAGAGCAGGTTCCAGTTGCCCCCCAAAAATTGTGCTTTTCATAACATGATAACAAAGTGATCATTTCTTTTTAGACATTTGGTTAAAAAGGAAGCAGTTTGAAGATTTTACCTTGAACAGTGAGCATTTCTGATAGATGTTTTTTAAACTGTTTTCTTCTTTTTTATAGGCAAAACATTTGATCACTAATCAAAAATAATTAGCAGATTAATTATTAATGAAAATAATCTTTAGTTGCAGACCTAAGGAAAATAAATGAGATGCTTTTTGTAATAGTGGAGAGTGGTTAGTCAAAATGGACAAATTTATTGGATGATCTTTTCAACAGAAAAAAAAGTTACATACAGTATTTTAGACATTTTCAGTCCATACAGTACAGGGTTGAAGAGTGGATGGCATGTTACGATATATAATGATAAAAATATTCTCAACATATTAGGTACATTGTTCATATTAAACCTGCTCTGTAATATTTCAGAGCAAATCCCAAAAGAAAAGTTGATCAGAGAAGCAAGGTGAGGTGTGCAGGTACTGACAGCTTTTTGTCTGGTCTGTTTAGAACCAGAAAAACAGACTTTAAGAATCTTCACGTAAGTGTAAAGAATTATTATTACAGGACATAAGACTGTGAGAACAGTGCCAATAAGTCCATAGATGTTGTTGACTGTTGTATCAGAGCAAGCCAGTTTGACAATAGAGTAGTTGTCACAGTACACTTTGTTAATGATGTTCCCACACAGCTGTAAAGATGCAGTCAGAGATATCATGACAGCAATTCTCAACACACTGTATATCCATGTTACAATTATAAACAAATATTTTAGGATCTACTCTTTCCAACATAACAGACTTTTACATAAATTACGAATTTTAGACATTTTCAGTCCGTACAGTACAGGGCTGAAGAGCGGCTGACATGTTATAAAATATAAGGATATAAATATTCTCAACATAACAGGTACACTGTTCATGTTAAACCTGCTCTGTAATATTTCAAAGCTAGCTCCAAAAGAAAAGTTAATCAGGGAAGCAAGGTGAGGTGTGCAGGTACTGACAGCTTTTTGTCTGGTCTGTTTAGAACCAGAAAAACAGACTTTAAGAATCTTCACGTAAGTGTAAAAGATTAAAATTAGAGGACCAAAGACTGAGAAGGCACTAACAAATAGTCCATAGATGTTGTTGACTGTTGTATCAGAGCAAGCCAGTTTGACAATAGAGTAGTTGTCACAGTACACTTTGTTAATGATGTTCCCACACAGCTGTAAAGATGCAGTCAGAGATATCATGACAGCAATTCTCAACACACTGTATATCCATGTTACAGCAATAAGCACAGCAACCTTATTAAATGTCATTCGTGTGTTATATTGTAGAGGATAACAGATAGCGAGGTATCTGTCATAAGACATGACAGCTAAGTTGAAAAATTCTACACTTCCATATGAGTACAAACAATAAATCTGCAGGAAACAAAAAGAAGCAGGAACAGTGTGAATGTCAGAGAGAATCTGAAGCAGAAGGAATGGAAACATCCCTGTACTACCATACAGTTCATTTACACACAGGCTGCACAGAAACAGGTACATAGGTTCATGTAAACCTCTGTTCATACAGATAATCACTATCAGAGATGTGTTGACAAAAACAATTGAAATGTATAACAGTGCAGTCAATATAAAATAGACATATCTCACATTTCCTGTATCCATGTAAGCTCCAAGAATGAAATAAGATGAAGTTGAATTTAACAGCATTCTTGTTTAAGTGACAAAACAACAACAGTTTGCACAGATTCATGTAAACTCCAGAAAACCACAATCAGCAGCAAGTTGGCACAGACTACTAAAACATTCACAGACACAATAATCATGAAGTATAAGTATTCAAATATTCTGGTGTCAAAGAGGACCACCAGTGTGAAATATGAAAAGTGTGTCGAATTTATCATGATCCTTATTTTGGCCTTTAAAGTAATCATACTTTTCTTTCAAACATCATTTGCGAGCAAAACAACAACCACAGAAACAGTTAATTTGTTTTTTGATGTTAAAGACTTTAACATTTAGTCAAAAATCTAATCTCTACTTACTGTAAAGAAATGTATTTTAGAAAACACATTTGAGACAAATTTAATATATTTACCATTGCCTCATTTTGAATCAACATAAAATTTAAATGTTTCTGACACTGTGTGAACAGTAAACAGTGACTCTGTCCTAACTGAGCTGAAACTCTGCTTCCACTTCTTTTAAACCTTTACTACAGGAGACGTCAACAGCAGCAGACTGACTTCATTATCAAGGGGCTGCTGATTATTGACTTATATTGGTGGAATGTAACTAAGTACTGTACTATACATTTACTGCATGTATAGTACAGTTTTTTGATGTCCAGTTGCCAGTAGGTGGTGCTATCAGCACAACAGGAATGTTGGCATATAGATATCTTCAGGGCAGGACTCTCATCAGCCTTGTGACGTTTGGGGCAGACTTGATCATGTTCGACAAGTTACAACGACTTCCTGTATCATTCCAAACATTGAAATTCAACACCAGTTGAATGAGTCGGTTTCAGCCAAGCTTTAGCTGTTGGACAGACTCACATTTGACTCTAGAATACTTTGGTACACAGAGGAGTTCATGGTCGACTCAATGACTGCAAGGTGCCCAGGTCCAAATCATCACTCCTCCACCTCGGTGCTCAACGGCTGGTATGAGGTGTTTGTGTTGATATACTATGTTTGGTTTTCTGGGCATTATGGCCAAACATCTCCACTTTGGTCTTGTCTGTCCAGAGGACATTGTTCCAGAAGTCTTGTGTATTGTTCAGATGTAACTCTGTAAACCTAAGCTGTGTTGCCATGTTCTTTTTAGAGAGGAGGCTTTCTCCTGGTAACCCTTCCCTGTTCAGTCTGTTTCTAATTGTACTGTCATGAACATTTAACATGCCTGTGTCTGAGATGTAGCTCTGGGGTTTTGTACAGTCTGACCTAAGTGAATTTGCTGGGACGTCCTGGGAAGAATGTTTTTCACTTGTGAATAATCTTTCTCACTAAAGAATGATGAACTTCAGATTGTTTGGAAATGGCCTTATAATCCTTCCCAGATTGATGGGCAGCAACAGTTGCTTCTCTAAGGTCATTGTTGATGTTGTTCGTCCTTGGCATTGTGTTAACACATACCTGAATGCTCCAGACCAGCAAACTGATGATCAGTTAATCAATGGGCATTTGATTAGCAGCACCTGACCGCTACTGCCGACAGTGAAATATGTTGTGTTCATCTGTGGTTGTATTTACCTCATTTTAATACCAGATGATCTTTTGTCCTGATACTTAAAACCATAGAATTCAAAGAAGGTGTATTTTCTTCTTCACATAACTGTTTCTCCAAAATGATGGCAGCAGTGATCTCACAGAATTTCATGAACATCTAAGCAACATTATCCCAACATGGCCCTGCATTTTGGGTTGCTACAGAGCCTGATGGCCAGGCTCCCAATCACTATCGAACTTTGCAGTTCTCATGAGTTTTCAAGCATCCCAAGTCCCTCAAAAATGGATTTCTGCAGCAGAGTAATAATAATGTATACAAAAATGAGGCCTAAATGCAGTCCTTGGAACTGAAACCCAATGATTTTGTGCCACCTGTGCTTCCCTGGATGCCACGATCAGAAATCCTGGTATCATAACATGTGACTGACCTTAACTGCAACTCCACGACTGTTTGTTTGCAGGCTGTTGCAACCAAAACTATGGGTCTATTTAAGGGACAAAAAGAGGTTTCTACCAGAAGAACAGCTTCATGTTGGGTCTGTACAAGAGGAAAACAAGGTTAACACTCCTATATGTTGCGCCCAAAGATTTATCTACTCATGAAGAAAAACGGTAGATAAAGCACACAGGCTGAAAGCATGTGGAAAATAGGTTTTATTTGTACGACTGCTTATGGGGTTTACTCATCATTGTCAGTGTGACCTGAGATACTGACAAAAATTATTTACAACTAACAACTAAAGATATTTTTTCAGAGACAGTGGATTGATGTGACCTTTCTTAAGGTGTTTGCTGTTAATGTCACTCAAAACAGGAAATTAGCTGGATACTATGGATAGAGAGTGGACAAACATTGTCCAACCTGATATCTGTTGTTACAGAGTGATCTGAGAGGAGGTCCTTATTGTCCTCTGTGGACTAGTGAAATCAGTCCTGAGATCTGCTCATGCTGATTGGTCTCACTGGTAAACACTTCTGTAATTTGTTTCTGAGGGAATTAATGGAAACTGTGCCTAATATGAAGATGCCTCAGAGACCAACACGTTGAAATGCTGAAATGACCTCTGGACCAAGGGACTTGGAACAATGATGTAACTTTCTCAAGACCTCAGCTCAGAGTAAAGTTGAATTGTTCATAAGTTTGTGAAGTGTTTACATAAGGGTTTTTTGATGTGAGGAAACTGTGTCCTTTTTCCATATCTGTCAATTCAATTCAGTTTTATTTATATAGCACCAAATCACAACAGAAGTTATCTCAAGGCACTTTTCATATAGAGCAGGTCTAGACTGTACTCTTTAGATGGGGCACTTTGTCCGGTTTCAGACATCTATGAATTGTTACGGTATCAATTCCACCAGTTTCTGTTCTAAACTCCTCAGATCATTTCATTTGTTTCAGCTGGCAGAAAAGGTTTAAACTGCTGGATTGACTCAGTGAACCCACATGTGTAAATTTTTCTAAAGCCTCTGTCTGATAGATCTTAAACTCACTCACTGGAACCTCCAGTGGAACCTCTGTTTGAACACACTGTGGGACACAAAAGGTGAAAGATGAAACATTTTAGGGAAATTGGATGTGGAAGGAGTCTGTTTGACCTCAAAGATGTTCTTGAAAACTTAGATGACTTAGGTTTTTCCCGTCAACAGCAGCAGACTGACTTCATTATCAAGGGGCTGCTGATTATTGACTTACATTGGTGGACATTGACATTAATACTGTACATAAAGTACAGTTTTGAGGTACAGCTGTAATTACTGGACACTTGACACATCAAACACAAAAAACATTTGATAAGCCTATAAAATTTGATGCATTGTTGAAGTTTAAACCAGTAATTGTCAGCCTTTTTGGTTTGTGACTTCCTACCAACGTATCTGTATATTTGGGGTCTTTTGTCAGGTATCAGACATCTATGAATTGTTACAGTATCAATTCCACCAGAGGAACATTTCTATTCAAAATTTCTCAGATTGTTTAATTTCTTTCAACTTTTTGAGGCAGAAAGGGTTTAAATTGCTGAACCGACTCAGTGAACCCACATTCGTAGATCTTTCTAAAGCCCCTGTAAAATAGATCTTTAACTCCCTAACCCTAGGGTTCCTCCAGTGGAACTTTGTTTGAACAGACTCTGGGACACAAAAGGTGAAAGATGAAATATTTCAGGGAAATTGGATGTGGAAAGAATCTGTTTGACCTCAGCGATGTTCTTGAAAAGGTGTAGATGACTTAGGTTTTTCCCTTCAGGAGAAGTTTTGATCTGACCAGGAGATATAGACCGGGTGAAGGAAACATGGGTGAACTCATGATCCCAACCAACAGGCCCTCTATGTAGGAAGAAGAAGACATGGGGAAGGTCTTATCAAGATCTCTCAGACAATGTTGATGCCAGAGCACTGGAAAGTACAGCTGATTGTCAGACGTCGAGAAGACTAAAGATTGGCCCTTTAGCTGTCCTGTAGGGGATGGTCCTGGAATTTTGATACCTGGGTTCAGACTAAAATTGAGACTTGAAGATTTGTATGGAGGGGCCAAAAAGAACTGTGTTACCTTGTCCCGTGTAGAGAAATGTGGACACCCCAAGTTAGGAGTCAGAGAAAGAATGTGTGCACCTGGTGTTGATTTGGGTCAGATGTCAGGAAAAACTGCTGGACAGACCCAGAGAACCCAGATGAGTAGGGGGAGTAAACTCTTGCTTAGATCCCTATCCACAAGATCTTCTACCTGGACCTTCTTGGACCAAGGTACGAGGTACTGAATTTCTTAATCTCCACCTTCTGGGGAACTTCCTACACAGAGGTATAAACAGGTTCAAGAGCATCCCTTTATTGTACTTGTAGAAAAGATCAATTTTCTTATGTATTTTATTCTGTAAGATTTGGTCCAGTGAAATATTTTACTTTGAAAGTTCATTATCACAACTGAGACCAGTCCTTAAAGTCTAAGCTACTTTTATTTAATCTGAGTATCTTTAAAATATTACCTCAGAACATAATGATAATGATCATATAATAGTAAAGATAATTGATTTAAATATATTTTTTAAATCTTTAAATCTATTACTTTGTCTGAAATACTTGAATTGATTATTATCATTAATATTTATTCAACTGTATGTGAACTGTAAAGATTCCACCTGTTTCCTGTCTCTCTATTCTGGAAAGGGATCACTTCTTTGTTGCTCTTCCTGAAGTTTCTCTCTGTTTCTCATAAAGAGTTTTTCTTAATCTGTTGTACAAACTTGTGACCTCAGACTTTCTGGATAAAACTGACTGGAGTTAAAAGTGACAACATGCAGTCTTGTAAGACTGAGAAAACGTAATGAATACCATGACCTTTGTAAACTGATAAGTTCAATGCCTGATTTTACCCTTCACTCCTTTAATCAATAATAAACCAGAAACCTCACACACAGCCAGTCACTTGTATTCACTATTATTGTCTTTCCTGATTAATTTATCAATCAAAATGTAGCCCTACTCACCTATCATTAGGACTTCATGGTGTGGAAGAGCTTTGTTAAAGTTTTTTACCTTTTCTAGTCATTTCTCACCAAATACTGTCTGAACTCATGTCAACTCTGTGTTTTGTTTAAACTGTTTACTTGAATGTTATTTCAACACACCACGCTTCATTCTGCAGGCTTTTTGTGAAACATTTTATTAAGTGGTACTTTTGTAAACCTACACAGAATCTCTATGACCAGGGAACAGTTTACAACAAAGGAGATGTTTGCATGTGTTTCTTATTTTTGACATTTGCATTCCAAACATGATAGGATTCAAAAGTGGTTGCAGTACCGAAAAATATAATGACAGAACATTTTTTTGCACTTTAGAAATATTGGTCAGATCTAATCTAGTCTGCAGTATTTCAAAGAAAGCACCAAAAGAATAATTCAGCAGAGACAAAAGGTGAGGTGTGCAGGTACTGACAGCTTTTTGTCTGGTCTGTTTAGAACCAGAAAAACAAACTTTAAGAATTTTTGTGTAAGAGAAAAGGATTGGAAGCAGAGGGACTAAAGTGGTGAGAACAACATTGAATAATCCATAGATGTTATTCACTGTGGTGTCTGAACAAGCCAACCTAACAACAAGATAGTTATGACAGTATAAGCTGTTTATGATGTTTCCACACAGTTTCAAACGGATGGTTAAGGATATATTGATCATACATCTGACAAAAGAGTACAACCATATAACAACAATGAAGATAAGCACCTTGTTAAATGTCATACGTGTGTTATACTGCAGTGGACAACAGATAGCAAGGTATCTGTCATAAGACATGATGGTTAAATTATATAACTCTACATTTGCATATATGTGCAAAAAGAAAACCTGAAGGAAACAAAAGGGAACAGAAACAGTGTGAATGTCAGAGAGGATCTGAAGCAGAAGGAATGGAAACAACCCTGTACTACCATACAGTTCATTTACAAACAGGCTGCACAGAAACAGGTACATAGGTTCATGTAAACTTCTGTTCATACAGATAATCACGATCAGAGATGTGTTGACAAAAACAATTGAAATGTATAACAGTGCAGTCAATATAAAATAGACATATCTCACATTTCCTGTATCCATGTAAGCTCCAAGAATGAAATAAGATGGAGTTGAATTTAACATCATTCTTGTTTAAGTGACAGTAAGCTAATCATGGAAACATGTATGTTTCATGTTTTTCTGCAGAATAAATATTTAGATTTGTTCAAAGACATTATTATTTTTTCTTTGACATTAGTTGAGAATTCAATGGAGAATCTCACAAGCAGCCTAAACTCAACATTACCTGTGTGTTTCCTGACATTTAGATGAAGATAAGTTCACTCCACACACAACACACCATTTGTCATCTTCATGTGACTGCAGTCACCACTATGAGCTACAGCAACATCTATACCCTTATATTTTTTCTTGACTCCCAACAGGACACTTTATTATCAAGGCCCATATGGGTTGGTTGATTGACTGGTTCAGTGATTGACAGATGTAAAAACTGAAGCATATCCCCAAAGGCTAAAAAGTTTAGGATTAAGGCTCAAATGCTTAAATGTGTTCACAGGTGTGTTGATTCATGCACTCTTATGGACATGGGCAAATGACAAAATGAATGTCATGCCAACTCTCTTTTCCTTTCAGATATGGAAAGTATAAATTTGTCTCAAATGTTTCAGTGGATCTCTGCAGAGTAGGATATGATTGGAAACCATAGGTCTGAGATCATCCAACTCATCTGGATTTGAAAGGAAAATGAAAGTGACATGTCAAGTTTATCATCATCCTTTAGCTACTGGATCAGATTTGGATCTTGGGAGTTTAGAGGTCAGGTCAACACCATGGGTTCTTTGTTGTGTTCCTCCAGACATTTCTGAGCAGTTTTTGTGGTGTGGTAGGAGCACTGAGGATTGCTGTTGCCATCGGGGGTGGTGTTTCAGTGGGTGGTATGTGTCAAAGAAACATCCAGATGAATGAAGGAGCCAAGGTTTCCCAGCAGAACATTGGATTGTAACGAGATGATCAGTGTTATTCAAGATGGACTAGCGAAACAGACATATGCCAAAATAATGTCTCAAGTCACTTCTGCCAAGGTCAAGCTCCTCTCCTCCATCTGTGGAGTGCACTTGAATTTCTGTCAGCGTGGACACCAATCTAAACTATCACCATGTGTGGTCAATGAAGGATTGCTAGTGCTGCCTCAGCTACATGTGGTGTGGTTTGTCCTACATCAACATTAAAAGCTGCATTCACCAGCCCCACTTGTTGGAGATCTTGACCTGACACTAAAGATTCAAGGGACCATGGTTGTACATCTGCCAGTCCTCAGACTCAACCTGGCTTGACCTACAGCTACAAAGCAACATAGCAATTACCATGAGTACTGCAGTAAATAGTAAACTAACCCTAACCCTAACATGTCTACAAAAGTCTTCCCATGCTGTTGCATAAACCCAAAGTAATTTGATTGGTACCCTGGTTGGTACCCTTAAAAGTCCTGAGTTTGGTACCCAACCCTAACTGTAATCATAAATGAAAGAATGTAATATTGAAATATAACTGAAGAAAGATACAGTCCAATCAATACTACATCTGTCTTGTTTTGTGGTGGCGATTTCATTGGAAGAAATCTGGGACAGAATTATAAATCAAAACCTGCACTGTAGGTATCTGTGGGGAGACAGCTGTTAACCACTTGCACAATGTATAAATCCAGATTTACACTGAACCAACACACAGTGTTGATACTTGTCTCAGAGTTGGTGTGAACTGAGACATGAATAATTAAAAACTCAACGTTTCAGAAAACATTCTTTCTGGATTGGGCATTCTGTGTTATCTTACAGTTTTCCTGGAGTTTGATGTTAGTTTAATCGAGTACATTTCATTTTTTGATTGAGTGATATCATTGTCACATTTCAGTATGTGTCCATCATAATGTGTATTGTTACAGACTGGTCTGAAGGGAGGTCATTATTGTCCTCTGAGGACCAGTGAGACCAGTCCTGAGATCTGCTCAGGCTCATTGGTCTCACTGGTAAACAGTTCTGTAATTTACTTCACAGGGAATTAGTGGAAACTCTGGCTAATGTGAAGATGCCTTAGGGGGAAAAACATGTTGACATGTTGAAATGACCTTTGACTTGAGGGACTTGGTACAATGATGTAACTTTCTCAACATTGGCAGCCTCAGTGGGGTTTACACTAACCTCAGCTGAGAGTAAAGTTAGATTGTGCAAATGTTTTGATTCTTGGAGTTTTATTAATGTCTCATTAAGAGTTTGAGAACTTGGCTTATAGATAAAGTTAGTTTTTTTTTCAGCAGAAACTGTTAAGGATGTTGATGAAAAGTTGATGAAATCAAACCTTCATAACACAACCTCCATATGATAATTTCTGTTTTATGAGCTTTTTCAATGTTGTCTGACATATTTTTTACATTTTATCAGCAGTATGCAGCTGCTTAATTTCTGTTGAGTGTTGCATTATAGAACAACAGAAGCAATACAGTTTGTTAAAGGACCACTGGACCCTCCTCAAAGAGGGAAAAAGGACTGGGGACACTGGTCAATTTACCTCGTTATCCAAGGCAATATTCTAACACTGAGAAACACCAGGTTTAGCTGCACATATCTGGAAAATGTAGAAAAGCTCTTTTTGTCTTGTTTCCCCATGCACCCCTTGAACCTTGTCATGTCTTCAATGACACTGAGTCCAAAGACCCTTACAATCTCTTCAGGGTCCCTCTGAGCTTCTGAAGAACCTTACCATCCACAACAACCACCCAAGAACCATCTCAGTGAACACTGACTGTAGGGAGCACTAGAAGCACCCCAAGAACCTCTGGAACTTTCTAATGGCCTCCTTGAACCTTGTCGAGGACTCCTGAAATCCAATGTAGTAGAGTGGCACTTATAGGAGGTGATTGTTTACACACCCTCAGGTCTTATAAGAATAAAAACAGCACATTAGTAAGTTAGTCAAGGACAGACTCCGGATCAGTTTTGATCTGGTTACAGTCATTTAAAAAATATTTAGCATCATGAGCGGAGGGAAGTTATCTCAAGGCCTCTAAAAACTTTGCAAGGATCTCTACAATGATCTCAGGGAGTCCTGGGAGTGGAGCCTCTTCACAGATAGACCACGGCCTGCAGAACCTCTGCAGCCAAACCTGTTCCTGCTTATCCTCCGTCAGCTTCTCTAATGATTGACTCTTTTTTCTATAATGAAAACCAGATGAAATCTAAATAGAAAGTAAAAATGAAATGTATGAGTGCATCTGTGGTATACTGTGGTCCTGGCCGATAAAACAATATCTGAATTTTCCTGATAAAGGTTGCTGCAGTGAAAAGTAGCTGCTGGATAGTTTTTTGTTTTGATATTAATGTTTGACACGTCCATCAGGAGGAGGCGTGGCCTCAGCCTGCTTTCTGATGTCATCAAACATGGATGTATACCTGTTCGTCTGCAGTTCAGGTGTATAAGAGGAGGAGGGTTTTCAGAGGCTTGAGTAGAAACTGAATCCTGATCAATCAGTGATTCAGGCCTTCAGCTGTTCTCAGTCTGAAGCAGTTTCTTTCTGCTCTGATGTTACCTGTGATGTGTTACCTGTCTGATTTCCTCTCTTACAGGCTGACGGCTTGTTTTATTCCACTGTATTTATTTCTGTCTTCATGTTAAATTTGTTCATTTGTATTTTCAGTCCAACAGTTGTTCGTGTTCCTGTGTCTCTTCCTTCATTTAGCTCCAGCTTCCTCTGAGGATTAATATCATGTTCATTTCAATTATATGACACAGAAATGTAGTTCAGGCTTTAGGAGGGTTATGAATGTAGTTTCATGTTGTGTCTGGTTTCAGTAATGTTTCCTGATCAGTGATAATAATAATAATATGTCTAATTTCTGTAGCGCTTTTCACTCAAAGACGCTTAACAATATAACAAGTTTTTCCTTTGAACTGCACTGATGTTATAAACAGCTCCTCTGTCTTTTTTGCTGATGTTGTCACAGGTTTCTGATCATGTTGAGTTGTTTATTGTTGCTCTGAGCCGTTGTGTTTCCACGTGACGAAATGTTTTATACTGACATATTCATGTGTAGCTTTCAACAAACAGCATCAGAAGACCCTGATAACTCAGATTATGTCTCAGTATGTAAAGACAGGGCAGTGGACAGACATTGAGCATCCTGTTTTACATGTAAGGTGTTTCTGAGGTGAAACTGTTCCTGGTGAAGAGTTCTGTTTTCAGATGTTCAGGTTTTCCATCACTTCTTCAGTATAAACTTTAAACATTCTGTGATTCCTGTTCATTGTTTCATCTCCGTATGAACTGATGATCAGGCTGAGGAATCGGTTTAAAGATGAACATTTTATGGTCATGTTGAGGATAAAATGTTAGAAATCATATTTATGTGTTTGTAGATGACAGTTCATCATCAGTTGTTTGACTCAGAGTTTCCTGATCAGATGGAGAATAACTCTGAGATTGTGTTTGTGCTTGAGGGTCTAAACGACTCTCTGACCAACCGTCAGATCTACTTTGCCTTCGCCCTCATGTCGTACCTCTTCACCATCTTTGTGAACCTGATGCTCATCGTCACCATCTGTCTGGAGAAAACGCTCCATGAGCCCATCTACATCTTCCTGTGTAACCTGTGCTTTAATGGGATCTGCGGAGCATCGAGTTTCTATCCGAAGCTGCTTCATGACCTTTTGGCCGACTCTCACGTCATCACGTACATCGGCTGTCTGACTCAGATATTTGTAGTTTACAGTTATGTTTTCTGTGAGTTCACCAGTCTGACTGTCATGGCGTACGACCGTTACCTGGCCATCTGTAGGCCGCTGCAGTACCGGGCGCTGATGACACCACAGAAGGTGGCGCAGCTGCTGCTGCTCACCTGGTGCTTCACGCTGCTGGAGACGGTGGTGGGCATGTTCCTGACCGCCAGGCTGCCACTCTGCAGACAGCACGTTCGCAAGATCTTCTGCACCAACTGGGAGGTGGTGAAGCTGTCGTGCTCTGACACGACCCTCAACAACATCTACGGCTTCATACTCATGTTCTCGCACGTCTCGCAGACTGGACTCATCCTGGTTTCCTACGGTCACCTGGTCCGGGCCTCGCTCCGGTCACGGTCTGACCGCAGGAAGTTCATTCAGACGTGTCTGCCACACCTCATCACGCTGCTCGTCTTCACCATCTCGCTGATGTTCGACGCCATGTACTCTCGTTACGGCAGCAGCGGCTTGCTGCAGGCGCTGCAGAACACCCTGGCGGCAGAGTTCCTGGTGGTCCCGCCCCTCATCAACCCCCTCATCTATGGCATCAAACTGCAGCAGATCAGGTCCAGAATACTCCAGAACTTCACCCACAAACCAGACTTCCTAAAAACACGTTCATGAAAAACATTAGTGAAAACAACAAATAGTGACAGTGAATTTACCAAATTTGGTTTCATTCATTAAAAAAAAAAACCCCCAAAAAAACAGAAACACCTGACTGTTGCTGTGTCATAGCTTATTTTAATGAATGCGAGACATTGATCTTCAGAGAACCACATTAACAGCAGTCTTTATTTTTAACTCGACTGAAGCTGCAACAGTAACAACACAAATGATCTCTGAGCTCGACAGAGGTCTCACTCTCACTCTGTCGAGCAAACTGAACACAAAAGCAGCTTTAATCGTTCAGTCGTCAGCTTCAGCTTCTTTAACAAAATAATGGAGCTGAAATGCAGCGCAGCATCACAACGACGTGACACCATGAACAGCAGCTCGTCCTCTGTACAACATAAATATCCTTTATCTCTCTAAGTATAAAAATAAATCACATCCACAGTGTGTGAAGGGAAACATCAACATTCAGGTAAACATCAAAAAAAAGATAAAGAGCTGATATCTGTTTGCTTTCTTTCACAAGATGTATGGAAGTTGTTTAATGACAAATGTTTTGATCAAAGTCTGAGAACTGAAAATTAAATTTTAAAGCTACAGAAAACAATTGTTTTAATTATTGATTTGTCAATTAATTGTTTGGTCTCTTAAAGATGAAAACAGATTAAACAGATTTCAAAACAAAAGCTTGATTTTGAAAACATATTAGCACAGTTTCTTCTTAACACAAAATCTTTTTATGTTGTCAAATTATAGTTTTCCTGTCATAACAACAAACCAAATGATTCAGTTTTTATAACATCACCTTATTTTTTATACTAGAAAATATCAAACAAATGGAAAATGTCTTGTAAAAAATAAATGTTTAACCAGCATACATAAATATTTATATCACACCAACTTATTTTATACATTCTAAATATATTTATGGGTTTGTTTAATGTAAAAATGTTTCATGATATTAAAAGATAAATGTTTGGTTGTTGTCTTAGCAAGAAAAATTTCACTAAGCTTTTTGAAATGAAAAACTTTTTTTTTTCATATTGGCAGCAACAGGCTGCCATATAAAGTACGCTTATATGGATTAGTAAGGTTTGTGCACTGAGTTATTTTGTCATTAATGAACTTCCATATAAAAGGGCTTCCTATTTGGTTCAACTACAATTCATTTTCATTCAGTTCAGTGTTTACCCATCATGCACTCTGCTGTATGATTAATGAAGTACACAGTTCAAATCTGCAACTTAACATTGATCAGTATATTGATTATTTTTAATGCATCAGTTCATTTTCAGTCTCTAACATCAAACTCCCAGTTCTTCCATCTGACAGGAACTTTATCGACACCACAAAGTGAAGCAGTTGCTGCTCTGATTTGTCTACAAGCACAACAGGATGTGACATCACGGGAGGGGCCGGGTACAAGGAGGCAGGGGTTAGACGAAGCGACGAATCAGGTTGTTTCTCTCCGGCTCCAGGAACTCGTCGAGCAGAGCAGCCGTCACCTTCCTGAGCTCCTCCTCCAGACTCGACACCTCACTGCAACACAGACAGAGGGCTGATGTCAGCAAAGCCCCGCCCACATCACGCCATGATGTCATTTACATGTGACCAGCGTGACGAGGGCAAAGCCACGGTAATACTGAAGTAACGTAATCATAGTCATGATGCCATTAAAAAACTTGACTGAACATGAGATCAACTGTGACCAGTCTGTCAGAGTCAGCTGACCTTTTCCCCGGTGTGGCGCAGAACTCGGTGTAATATTTGATCTTTGGTTCGGTGCCGCTGGTTCTCAGCGTGGCCACAACCCCGTTCTGCAGAGCAAAGGTGATCATCTGACTGTTCCTCGACACTGGAAGAACAGATCTGAGGTCAGCCTGGCTGCTGTCGTAGCCCGTGGTAACGTCTCTGACGTGGACGATCCGGACGCCGCCGCACGTCTTTGGATATGAACCCTCTCCATCAAAGTTTCTGATCCGACCAAAGATCTTCTGGATGGTGGGCGGGTCGTTACAGATGACGTAGGAGGTTTTGGACACGTGGTAACCGTACCTGGAGACAGAAAGCCACAACAAAGGACTGTCAAAATAAGAGCAGAAGTAACTCTACTCTGATTTTCACCAGGGAACTTCAGCTTGTTAGCCAGTTTTCTTAAGAATTTCAGGGTTCTCTTAAACCTGCTGAAGGACCAGGACAAATAAAGATCTCTGTTGTGAGAACTTGAGACAAAATCAACATGAACCACAACAGCCTGAAGAGCAAGTGTCTGCTGCCCTCATGTGGTGACAATGATGAACTACCTCTATACACCGAACAGTCTGAAAATTAAATTAGATCTTCGGATCAGACTGAAGTGGATTAAGCCCTCCATTAAAAGCAGATTTAGATCCTGAACACAAATAAATTCTACAGATCATTACCTTGACACTTTAAACTGAATCATTAATCTGGGCATTTGTAAAATAAAATCCTTCATGTATCAGGACATTTCTAGAGTCCTGAACCCGAAGGATAAAATCTAAATATCTAAATATCAGCGTACGTCTGGTAGATGTTGTGGAGTTGTTGGTTCAGACTCAGGTTCTTGTTGTGGAGGTAAGCAGCCATTTCAGCCACAACCGCTGCCGAGCTCACGCCATCTTTCTCGGAGACCATACTGCCGCACAGGAAACCTGCCGTCACAGAAAGAAAAGCTTCAGTTGAGTTTTACTTTGCTCTGCTGTCGACAGTTTCTGGTGTTTTGTTGGGACAATTTGTTGATGATTCTATAAAAATCAAACAGAAGAAAGAAGCTCATTTACCAATCGACTCCTCAAAGGCAAATATGACTGTGTTTCCTGTTTTGGAGAGTTCGTGCATCCTGTTCCCGATCCATTTAAACCCTGGAAGAGTTTCCTGTTCAACACAGAGAGACAGAAGATCATCCTCCTCCTCGTACCAGTCTTATCACAGTCTCAGCTACGTTCATTGATATTTCTAGATGTAACTGAACCCACCTCAAAGTGGAACCCCTCGATCCGAGCGAAGGCCTGCAGGATTTTGGAGGACACCGTGGTGGCCAACATGTAAACCCTCTGAGTGTCCGCTGGGTCTGGATGATTCTCCTTCCAGTTAAAGAACATCCACCAACCCAGCAGAGCTGCGAGCTCATTACCTGTGAACACCTTCCAACCACACCTGAAACACAGGTAGATACAGGTAAACTACACCTGTAGTGCTGCAGTTTACTTTTAGCTTCAACTCTGTCAGTGTCTGGACTGAAGTGCCTTTGAGCAAACGTCACAGTTACCCATCAGATTTCTCTGCTACAGCCAAACGGTCGGCATCAGGATCCGTTGCCAGAACGATCCGAGCATCTTCCCTCTCTGCCAAGAGAAGAGAAAGCTCCTGAAAGACAAGAAGAAGAAAAGGAAATGACCGATTATTAAAACAGAAAAAAAACCCTGAGTCTAGAAAAATTACTCGAAGAACTGGGATCTGTTTCCCACCAGAACAGACTCTCCCTCCTCTGGGTTTGGGCAGCGGACGGAAGAGAAGTTGGGGTCAGGGTCTTTCTGCTCTGGGACGGGGATCGGTGGAGCAAAGCCAAAGGTCTGGAAGGCCTGCTGGACGAAGACGTGTCCAACGCCATGGAAGGACGAGTGGATGAACTTCAACGGACAGCTGCTGTTCAGATCCCTGAGAGACACAAGGGAAAAGGTCTGGGGACTAGTTCCAGAGGTCAGGGGTCTAGGGGACTAGCAGCAGAGTTCTGTTGACTAGCTGCAGAGGTCTGGGGTCTGGGGGACTTGCTGTCCCTCTCTTACCTGTGGAAGCAGAGGGAGGTGAGTTCGTCCATATAGCAGCTGTTGATCTGGGTCAGGGGGTCGGTCCTCAGAGAGCAGCTCTCCACCAGCTCCTCATCCCAGCAGGAGGCGCTCCAGGGCTCCAGCTGCTCCTCGATGCTCTGCAGGACCTCTTTGTCGTGAGGTGAGGAGATCTGGGCGCCGTTACACCAGTACACCTGCAGGGGGAGGTACAAACAAGATGAACCTGCTGTGAATTCACATCCCTGTGGTCACAGTTCCTGTCTGGTCTAACCAGTCATAGTTTCTGACCTTGTATCCGTTGTCTTCTTTAGGATTATGTGAGGCAGTGATCATCACTCCGGCTGCTGCTCCAAGCTTCTTCACGGCGTACGGCTGGAAAAAGAAACACAGCTTTAACACTGAGCTCATGATGTTTACAAATATTCATCAGGCCCAGATGACGGAGAGAACTGGTGTTGGTGTTTCCTCACCACGTACGGCGTGGGGACGAACGTGGAGAAGAGATGAACGGGAACGTCTCTGCTGAGTATCACAGCCGCCGTCAACCTCGCCAGCCTGGAACAAATAAAAAGGTCAAAGATCTGTGACAGATGAAGTCAGAGTTCAGGATCCTTGTGGACTTGTGGAGTTACCTCTGACTGCTGCAGCCGCTCTCCTCCTGTCCTCTGGTGTCAAAACCAACAACCACTCCTCTACTGCTGAAGTCTGCAAAGTACCTGGACAGGTAGGAGAACAGACCCTGAGGAAGAGAATAGATGCTTCATGTTAGATTGATCTTTATTAACTCGTAGATGAATTGACGTTAGATCAACATTAACTGGTCTGACCTGTGTGGACTGGATAACGGTGAGGTCATTGATCCGGCTGAATCCGGCTCCCATCGGCGCTCTGAGTCCAGCTGTGCCGAAGCTCATCCTGCCGCAGAGTCTTGACCTCAGGTCATCCCACTGACCTGCTGCCACCAGGGACTCCACCTGAGCCCGCGTCCATCGGTTCTACGGCACAGGTGAGGAAATCCATCACAACCCGTTCTACCTGGTCCCTCCGAGCCAACATCCTGAACACACACAAACTGTCCTGCAGTTCTGAAACCTGTTGGTGTTGGACTGTTTTATCACTACCAGACTCCATTGACAAAAACAGGAATTTTGCCGAGCAGAATACAGGAGCTGCTAGAACGCCACAGCCTCCATCTGTTGTTACTGTGTGGTACTTTTACTTCAGTTAAGTATTTGATTACTTTTTCCACCACTGAAAGTCACACAGTAACACAAACACACTAACAGATGGAGGCAGTGGTATTCCAGCAGCTCCTGTGTTCTGCTCTGTAAAATCCCTGTTTTTGTCAATGGAGTCTGGTAGCGATGTATAGTGATGTTTCTGGTTAAACAAAAAGGATCTGACTCTTTGAGAGAAAGTTACGTCTCTGTAGAAATTCTGTCCATAACGTTGTCAGACACTTAGAATAAAATCTGAGCCTGTCTGATTACAGCTGAGAATATTTATAAACTGATTATAAATGATAAATGAAACAAAAGTGTGAACCACCACGTGTCCGTATGAGAGTCTGGAGAACATACGATTACAGTGGAAATCACTCAGGCTGGTGTGTGTCTGAGTGTGAGTGAGTTCTTTCCAGGCTGCTGACATTTACAGCAGAGTTCAGCAACATTAATGGCAGCTGTGACCTTTAGAAACACACAAATCTGAGGTCGGGGGTGGGGGGGTGGGGTGTTCCTTATCAGCCTCACTTTCACTCTGTATAGAGAGGAGCAGGACTGATCCTAAAACCAGAAAGCCAGTTAGCATGTTAGCATGTTAGCTCTTCCTGTTCCCCCGTCCCAGAGTCAGTGTGTTTCTGGTTAAATGTCTGAAATAAGGTCTGTGGTTTTAACACAAGCTCAAGACATTTTCAGGTTTTATTCTCCGACAAAAAATCGGTCAGTAAATCCCCCACTCCTGATGTTTGAAGCTTTTACGTGTCTTAAAAAAGGCGGTTGCTTCTGGAGGTTGGATTTAGGCTTCAAACATCAGAACAGTGGTGTTCATCTGTGAAGATGATCTGATCAACTAAACCTGAAGGATCAGAAACTTTAGCTGCTCAGTTTATTTTCTGGAATAATCCAAAACACAATGAAAAAATCCCACTGGCTTTTTGTGGAGGAACCAGGCTGATGCTGACTTCAGGACTGGACTCCAGAAACACATCATCACTGCAGGAGTCTATTCTATCTGACACCCTGTGTGGGGCTTTCGTGAAAAAATGACACTTTGATTTATGACTAAAAGAAAGTGTCTCTGCCTCTGATCAGCCAAAACAGAAAGAAGACAGAGCTTCTGTTTGCCCAGGTGGCTAACGATAGCTTCTCCCAGGTAGAGGAAACTCTGGAAACTCAGCCCAGCAGTAGAAAACATTGCTAACACCAACGCTAGCAGAAACAAACAGATGATTAATTGTCTGACTGATAATCTAAACATGTTTTCTTGTTTGTAAAATAAGTGTTGGGAAAACACCATTTTAACTTGTATAGGCCCTCAGTCATCTGGTGATAGAAACATGTGCATCGTCTACATAACTGGAGGAAATTGGCGACTGAATGTCAACGTTTTCACAAAGAAGCTTTATTGATCACACCCAAGAAAAAGAAAGAAAGTAAACTGCTGTAACGACCTGTTCACTGGTTTACACAACAGAATTTAAATCTTGCTGCTGCTTGTACAAACACGTTGAGCTGGTTTTAAAGTTTATACCTGAGTGAACATGGACTCAGTGTGGGAGGTGTTGAGCTGGTGGTGGATCTGAACTCTGAAATTCGTCTATAACGGCTAATTGACAGACCGAGGAGGATGGATCCGTATGAACTCAGCAGTTTCTCTAACTGTAACAGGCCTCACAGTGAATCAGCTGAGTCACGCTGCCGTTTAATCGCCTGATAACCCACTGAGCTAATCTCCATCACGACCCAGACAGCCGCCGAGGCTCCTGCCTACCAGCTGGCCTGCAGGTCCGCACTGCGGGCGACCCACACTCCCCGACCGCGGCCAGACACTCAGCTGAAACCAGCCCACACACGATACTCTATCCTCATCCAGAACTCCCATTTAATACATGCCGATTTTAGATTTCGTTGCATATCTGCACAATTAAGTAAAATAAAAAAACACGACTTGGTGGGTGTCCTGCAAGAGTTCACTCTAGTGGTAAATTCGGCGGATAAAGTGTTGATATATATGCTGTTCTTTAGATTAAAGTTGATGTTTTGATGCTGCTGTACCAGCTGTTCCCACGTACCTTCAACGCATTGGTGAGCGACGTAAAACTGCTCACCAGGTTTTATTTTAATGAAAAAAGATGCTGCTTTAGTAAAAAATTTGTGTGCCGATTTTGTCACACAACTGTAATTATTTATCAAATACAGTGTATTAAACCACTTCTAATACATGAGTTTGTAAACGCGCAGTGCCAACATAAAATGAAGATTTCTCGGGGGAGTTTGGTGTGACGCTCTCTCCAACAGTCGTCACGCACAGTAGCACAGACCGGGTTTAAGCTGACCTCCAAGCTGCTTCCTAACTGACAGACCGACAGACACTCACCTTGTCCCAGTTTAACCACTGGTGCACCGCCTTGTCCAGCTGCGGGTCGCCGGTGCTCTGGCACCTCAGGTTGGCGTTCAGGTCCCCGTTAACTCCGTTATCGTCCCCCATGCTGACAGACCGGGCCAGGCTAGCTAACACTGCAGCAGGGCCATCTGACTGACGGGTAAAGTAACTAACAGCCGGTGGACTGTGATACGGTGTTCGCTCCCAGCTGTTAACGGGTCCCGACACCGGGACCGGACTCACGCCTCCTTTTTGTTATGGCTACCGGTGTTGAACTCCGTGACTCGGTGTGTCAGGCTCTCACACACCGAGGCTAACGTTAGCTACACGCTACAGGGACGCTACGGGAAGAGGGAGGCTGATATTAAACCGCTAACTGCGAACAGTCCAGAGTATTCCTCAGTAAATAAAAGTTAGACAGGACAGAAGTAATCACTAAACTTCATAAACACCGAGTCAAGTCGCGCAGAGGAAACACACATAACTTCCGGTCAGTTATTAAAATAAAAGCCTTTCTTCCACGTATTTACGTTGAAGGAAACCTAAGAACAATGATACCAGTATTTTTCCATATGTTAGCATCGAAAATGACTCATAATGTCTTTATGCACAATTCAATATAATACCTAATATGTTTCAGGCGCAGAATCCTCACTTCCGGTCCAGTTTGGTCTAACTGATGCTAGCTTAGCCACTTTCCGGGGCCAAGCCGTTTCAAACTCGCACTAATGGATGTTTTTGTTTTTGTCCACTTGGGGGCAGCACATAACAGAGATCCAGATTCAGACCTCTGCAGGTTTCTGTCTGTAACATGGTTTTTCTTTTTGAGGTTCACTAGGAGTTTGTCTTGTGGTGAACCCTTCATATTTTCTGATCAATCGATTGATTGATTAGTCTGTAAAATGTCAGAAAAACACAACCTGTTATCATCAGGACTGTCGAACTCTTTTAACTTTTACCTTAAAATACCACTAATCCACTCATTAATATTGATTTCATTCAGGTGTTTTAGTGGGAATTTAAAGGGAATATTAATGGATTGTAAGATAGTTTTGTTTCAAGTTTATCAGCACAATTTAAGGGGTAAAACACTGGCTTTAAATGCCATGAATGACATGAAAGACCCTTCATTTCCATTCATTTTTATATTAAACAGCTTTAGTTTTTTATTAAGGTGAAAATCCAAGAACAGCACTTATTAGAACCCAATAATTATTCAATAATTAATCTTAAATTTAGGTTCAGCCCTGTAAGATTTACAAAGCCAGCGATTAATCTGAACCTAAAGATAAAATTTTCCAACAGACAGTTTGT
Organism: Lates calcarifer; assembly: GCF_001640805.2. Classification (NCBI taxonomy): domain Eukaryota; kingdom Metazoa; phylum Chordata; class Actinopteri; family Centropomidae; genus Lates; species Lates calcarifer. The sequence goes on from NC_066853.1 coordinate 412,804, forward strand.
CATATTTAATCATATCAAGTCTCTTCAGGTCAGTTTCTATGCTGACGATCGTCCACTGTCCTCTTCAGTTTCAGGAGTTCGTCCAGTGGTCAGCTGACAGTTGAACTGGTCTCTGAAGGCGTCCAGCAAATGAGGGATGGTTTCCTCCACGCTGACGTCTCTCTGCAGCTCATCGCTCAGCGACGTCACTTTACCTCGATACCGCACGGTACGATGTGGCTGAACCACGACATGTCAGTGTTACAGTTCAGAGCACGACGTACGATGTGGCTGAACCACGACATGTCAGTGTTACAGTTCAGAGCCAAACCGTGAGACGTGACGTATCGACCACAGTGGATTCCTTAAAACGACAAGAAAACAGCGTTTTAACCGCATGGCTGAAATGAGGACGGTGCTAACTTAGCTAAGGTTGATGTACTGTGTTAGGATAGTTAGTTCAACAGATTCCGTGGTCAGAGCTATGACAACCCACTACATTAGCTAACTTCAGACACACAGATTTATTTCTTTAGGTTTTCCACTTACCAGATGTAACGCTAACACTAAGTCACATAGCTGTTAATATGCACTCGATATCTTCACAACAAGCTAATGTCAGTTGTTTTTTTTTTTTTGATCCAGTGTCATTTGCTTTAAGAAAATAAGCTTTCTCCCAATCCACCAAGAGCTAGATTTGTTTGGATTCCCAGGTGAAAATCACTAACCTGTTGATATGTATCCCTGGACACTTTAAGCAGTTTTTTTAGTGGTTATATGACGTATACCTAGGTATCACAGTTATTCACACCAACATGTTGAATGACATGTTGTCGTACCAATGGCACAGATTTTGTTGTCTCCGACCCAAACTCCGGTGTGAGGAGACGTTGATGCTTCAATACCAAACCTGCTGCAGACGGAGATGATGGTTTTCTCCAGCTCGCAGACGTACCAGCGAACACTCTGAGGAACAGAACAAAGATTAGAAACACGTCCAGTTTCATTAAACCACATTAAACTAAATAAATGAAAAAATAAATAAGTGAAAATGAATTTCCCCCATAGGGGACAATAAAGTAACTAACTAACTAAATAAATCCACTCAGACCTTCTTGAAGCTGCCCAGGTTCAGGACCGGGTAACAGACCAGCTGTCCTGGCCCGTGGAAGGTGATGAGTCCGCCTCGGTTGGTTCGATGGACGTCAGCCCCCAGCAGGCGGAGTTGGTCCAGCAGGGCAGCGGGGTACGGTTTCTTGCGGATCCCGGTGGTGTAGACCGGTGGGTGCTGACACAGCAGCAGAGCGTGAGCCGGACCAGACCAGTGCCGGTTCACGTAGACCTGCTGCAGCCGCAGAGCCTCCTGGTAGGTGACCAGGCCCAGGCGGACCACCTCCACCACCGGCTTGACACCCTGCATCCAGGACTGAGGTCAGACCAGGAACCAGTCCCAATTAAACCAGGTCTGTTAATACGATGTTTATAACACAATGTGAGAGGTCTAAAGTCTGGACTGCTGGTCTCTGGTCCACAACAAGATCTTAGTAGGAGAGTATTTTCTAATCAATCAATGAATCAATTAGTAATGAATAATAAAATGTCAGAAAATAGTGGAAAACGTCTGTCTCAGTCTCTCTGAGTTTAAGGTGACATCTCTACAAAGAAATGTCTTTTATTTGATTATATAAATCATCTTTCTGGCCTTTAAAATACCTTTAATTAATCCTTAATTTATCCCTGAAAATTTTACCTTAATCTCACTGTTACTGTGGGGCTCTGAATTATTTTCAGTTTATTAATGAGATATTAATGGATTTTAATTCAGTTTTCAAATATTTAACAGGTTTATCATATTAATGGAAACTATCATTGACTGGTTGGCAGATTAAATCAGTTTAAATCAGTTTAAATTCAGAGTGTTTTACCTCTCTGTCTTCACAGTTCACCTCTCAGAAGTCCTACGCCGCCATTGTTGTTGTGCTCTTCTTCTTCCTCGGTCAAATCATACGTATTACCGGTTTGTGCCAGACCTTTCACAATAAAACTCCGAGTAAACGCTTGGGTTATGTACAGCAAAACCGTTAAAAACATTTGTTTGTATTCATAATTTCAAATAAGAAAATGTAAAATCTGTATTATAACATTGTACAAAAGAAGACGTTATTTTTTTTTATCTCACTTAGAAAAGTGAAAACTGACAATGATGCATGTTAAATAGATTTTATGATTAATGTTATATTTATATGTATATATCAAATGTACTTATTATTAATAATTAAATAACAGCAGGAAATGTAAAAACCCACGTTTTAAACAACTGTTAATGGAACAGTTTAAATCTATTACTGGTTCAATACTGCTTTTAGTCAATGTCTTATTGTGAAAATCTGACCTTAGCCATGTGTAATAAAAAAGGTAATGTATACTGGGGTTTTGTGAGATGATGCTTCACCTTTCTATTCAGTCTATGTGAGGTTAAATAAACCAAAAGATGAGATTAAATAAAATGTACTTATAAACTGTCTTATAAACTTATTTTGAAGGACATACATCGTACTTCCGGTAGTGAATCATCTGACCGTCGATAACTCCAGCTTCAAAAACAAAAAATAAATGTTTTTACCAACGCTGTAACATTGAGTTTTCCATCTCATAATATCTGTCATCTCATCGTTTCTTGTTTTGAAAACGTCGCGGTCATAAAAGTAAATAAAATAAGTAGAATACAATAAAACAAATGTAAAAGAGTCGTTTTATTTTGAAGTTTAACCCGGTGGAGGCTCGCGCCGTATTCCAGCTCCGCAGTTGGCGGGCTACACGCGCGTCCACTCTGCGCTCGCGCTGTTCCGGCGGCGGCAGGGCGGGGTTTGTTTTGAGAGCGGACCGGAGAGAGAAGACTCAATAGGGAAGATGGCGACCGCAGGGTCCGCCGAACGGCCTGGCAGACCGGCCAGCGCCGCCGCCGGCAGATCCCGGTCCGTGTCCGGGCCCGGAGTTGGGTGCGGGTCCGGGTCCGGGTCAAGCCCGCCGGAGGACGAGGTGGCGAAGTGCGCGGCGTGCGCGGAGGCTCATCCCGGCGGCAGCCCGCCCTGCGGACACCCGGCCTGTCCGCTCTGCCTGGCCCGGAGACACTCCGGCAGCGAGGAGCGGCTCCGGAGGAGGAGTGACCCCGAGAGAAGCAGCAGCAGGACGGGCAGGAGGGACTGCGACAGCCGGAGAGGTCGGTGTGTTTACCGAACAAACTATAGATGAGATTCCGCTGTGTCAGCACCACCGCTGGGTATTTGTTCTGCAAAACAACCGCAAGAAAAACTGCGAGAGAAGCAGAGTTTAACAGCGGCCAGTGAAACTTTATTCTAAGTTTACTGTGAACAGCGGGAGGCCTGGAGAGTTTATTAATGTCTGACAGGTAAAACCGACCCCGGATCAGTTCATAGACAATACAAGGACTCAGCCAGACTCTGAACAACTGAATTAAAATCAGTTTTACTCAGACACTTTGAAGGCAAAATTAAAATGTGATTTATTCTTATGGAGTTTTGAATGAAGCTGCTAGACACCGACCTCCAGCTGATCACTAATCAGTGAGATTATCAGAAAACAGACTGACGTGATCACTGACCCTAAAGTTTACTCAGTTTCACAGTCTGATACATTCAGACTACAGATAGAAATGTTGTTATATTGTAGTGGGTCAGATTTGAATGGAGGTCTGGTGTTGGTGGACTTGTCCAGACTTGTACAGCTGTAGGAGGAGCTGGTTTACTACAGTATGAATTACCTGTTTCTGCTTCATCAGGTCTGATTCACTCTCATAACAACTGTTCATTGATTATTACTGGTACCATATCACTACCAGACTCCATGGACAAAACCAGGAATTTTTTTGGGAGCTGCTGGAATACCACTGCCTCCATCTGTTAGTGTGTCTGTGTTACTGTGTGACTTTCAGTGGTGGAAGAAGTAATCAGATACTTTACTGAAGTAAAAGTACCACACAGTAACAGTAGTTTTTGTCAATGGAGTCTGGTACTGATGTATAGTGATGTTCAAAAACACCACTCATCAAGTAGTGTTTATTACTGAGGTCACATTTACTACATTATATTGAGAGGTATTCATAATATTCTGACTCCTTTGTGTGAATGGGACAGATGGTAAAACAGCATTTAAATAATATTATTTACATGAACTGTAAAAATTTGAACCTGATTTTAGGGAATTTTCCGGTTTGCCTACTTTTATTTTTATTTAAAAGCCAAATGTTTTACTATTGTTTTATTAATTTAAAGCGTATTGATTAGTGTTGTCTGAGTTTCCGATCATATTGTTTCTCTTGTTTTGTCTCGGTAGAGTTCTTCATCCCTCCTGCTCTCATCCCAAAGTCTGCTGAGGTTTTATCAGGACCAACCGGAAAACACAAGGTGAGTCAGAGTCACTGTCAGGACTGAACGGATGAACAGGTATGTAGTGATGGAAAATAAGGCCCAGGTTGACCTTTGGTTTGTTTATATTCTGTGGTTTTGTTGTTGTGTTTCAGCTGCTGTTGTCTGAGGACAGAGAAGAGTTCAGGAGGAGAAACGTTCTGACCTGTAAAGACGAATCGGTCCGACGTGATGAAGAAACCGTGAGTCTGATTCCCGTCCTGTACTGAACAGAGATGTCAGGATTTTAAAACACTGCAGATTTCTGGGGATCAGAAATTCATTCACATCTTTCCTCTAAAAAACAAGAACAGGAAGTTGTGAACTTGTTTACATCCGGTGTTTCAGTCTGAACTGGATCAGGTGTTTTCCTAAGATCATTGTTTTTTTTTTTAGGGAGTTTTGTCGGACTCAGAGAACGAGGAGCCGATCAGCAGGAGGATCAGAAACATCTCTGCCTTTGTCAGGAAAACCAAAAACTTGTCAGCCATCACGGGGTGAGAAACGTCTTCATCTTCGTCAGTTTCACACCTTAAATCTGTCCGACCGGCCTGTGGGTTTAAATATGTCAGATGATGGCCACCGTGTCTTTCCAGATATGACCACTAGAGGTCGCCAGAGTCAAACACTTCAACATACCACTGTAGAATTAGTTTAATTTCTCTGACCTGTGTTTCTCTTCGTCAGTGGTTCTCAGAGGAGTCGGAGCTGCACTGACCCAGTGGAGGACCGAGGAGGGAAACTGAAAGTCTCCATGCAGCCCGCCATGATGGACCGGGTACGACACCAAAAACGCAGCAGAAACTTCAGTTCTTTCTTTTAACTCCCTCCAATCTCTGGTTGCACCCATTAGTTGATGAATTGATTGAAATTAAATTGACAACAATTTGAATAATCGATTTATCGCTTCAGTGTTTTTTTTAATGCAAAAATCCCAAAGATTTGCTGATTACAGCTTCTTATACGCAAAGACTTGTTGCTTATCTTTGGTTTCAGGTTGTTAGTCGGTCAAAGCAAACGTTTTTTGGATGTTTGGCAATACTTTTTTACATTTCAGAAGTATTTATAAATATTTGGTTGAGTTGGATGATTCTGGTTCAGGTCCTGAGCTCTGTCTGAACGTCTCATCATCTCCTCTGTCTCTGCTGTTGTGTTTTAACCTGTGTTTCCTGTGTCTCAGGTCGGGATCAGTCACAGCTACACCGCAGGAATCCTCCTCTCCTCTGAGAACAGTCGTTCCGTCTCGGCTCCGATCACTGCTCCTGACCGGAGGCTCACCTGGCGAGCCGTGGTCACATCGTCATCCTTGTCGTCGACTCCTCTGGTCCTCCCCCCGCCCCGCCCCGAGCGCTCCATCAGCCCTGAGAGCAACGACAGCATCTCGGAGGAGCTCAACCACTTCAAGCCCATCGTCTGCTCGCCATGCACGCCGCCCAAACGGCTGCCGGACGGCCGCCTCGTGGAGCCCACCATTGTCAAGTCCACACCCAGGAATCTGACCCGAGGCCTGCAGAAGGCTACCACCTACGAAGCCAGTCCTGCCGTGCTGCAGAAGTGGAGGCAGATCGAGCTGGATCGCCAGAGCCTCAAAGTGAACTCCAAGGCCACGCTGACGAGCCCCGTCTCTGAGCTTCATAACAAGACTGGCGGTGGGGAGGACGCCGTAAAGACTCATCAGTCTGCTGCAGGAGACGGAGTCATGTCCATCAACAAGAGGAGGCTGCTGTTCGATCCTCCAGCTGGAGACACGGACACCTTCCAGAAACAGTCCGTCAAGATCCGGGTCCCTGCGATCCGTTACAGCAGCGAGTCGTCTTTCAGAGGAAGTTCAGACTTTGAGTCAACAGCAGCCACTCCTGAATCCTGCAGTGGGGGGGCATTGTTCGGTCGAAAACAGTCATTCTCACCGTACACTAAGAACTCTGGTTTCCAGTCCTGTAAATTAGTGCCAAAGGACTCACAGAGTCCCAGGAAGGAGTCTGACAGTAGCATCCACAACCAGTCTACCTCAAGGAAGGGAAAGAAGAGGAAGCAGAAGACCAAACACCTGGACTCAGATCGGGACTCCGACATGAAGAGGAGCCGGCCGGTCAGCCAGGAGGCCTTCGACGAACGGTACATCCGTCAGATCCAGCAGGAGCGCCAGGACCGGGTGCTTGCCCTGAAGCTGCAGAGACAGTTTGACCTGGAGAACCAGACCGTCAACCGCAGGAGGAGCCCCGATAAGTACTTCCTGCGGTCCTGGAGGTCCAATCAGAACCGCAGGAGGCGCGGCCTGAGGAGATCTCGACGAATCAACAAGAAGCACTAGAGAGGAGTCATCTGCTGACTCAGCACAAAGGCGGACACGAAGAGGTTCATATATGCAAAGTGAAGAAAGGTGAAGGTTAAATGTAAAGTATGAATGTTTTGACACGACCATTGTCTCAACAGCAATCTGACTTTATTTCAAGTGCAGTTGAGAAAAGTGTTAAAAACCCAGAACCTGTACATTTCTTCCAAACATTGTCATCGTTTCACCAGCAAATCACCAAAAACGACATTTTACTGAGATAAAGGTGAAAATAATCATCAGCTGAACCATTATTATCTAAATTCCAACTCAATCTAATGAATGTAGAAATATCTCACTACAAAACCAACAAGCAACAAAACCAACCACATAAACTTGGACACTGATTTAAAAATATTTGACCTCCAAAACAAACTGAAGAAACACTCTGAGAGCTAACGACAGGCGTCTGGATTTATTGGGAATGTTTTACAGATTAAATGATGATTGATTGAAAAATGAGTCGTACGGACACTAACATTTACAGTCCAAGCAAACAGAGCATAAAGCAGGAGGTGGTCGTCCTGTTCAAAAACAACAGCTAACATTGTCATTGTCGACAATCTGTCGTCATTAATCTGCCAGTTATTTAACTGATTGATTCATTCAGAGAAATTGTACAAATCGCTCCTTTAACGACCTGTTTTAGGAGCTGTATCTCAGTGTATCTAATTGCAGATGCAGTTCTTGTTAAAAACGGAAATATTTAACAGGTTTTAGGTGAAACTTGACTTCTGTCATCATGTGTTTTCTTTTAATCACTGACGGGTTCGTCACCGCTCCTGGACACTACAGATACATTCGTATTATACCTGTTGGAGGTCAAAGTTCAGCTTGACCTTCATGTATTTGAGCTGTAGGAGGAAACAGAACCAGCCAGAATGTCACGGTCTGAACAGAACCTTTTAAACATGGACCTGGTCTGGTTCTGATTGTGGTGGTTTTAAATTGTCTGATAACTGATGAGGCCTTTTCCTGCTTCCATCTTGGACCTTTTTCACCAGTGATTCATGTTTCTCCATTGGTCAGCGGCGGAGGAGCCAAAGATGATGGGACATCAGAGACAGAACTGGTCCGATCTCTGCCGCTGACGGTCTTCCAGTCTAACTTTTTGTCCGACGTTTCTTTGTTTTCTTGGTGTTGACCCCAACGTTTTGAAGTGGAGTCTTCTCTGTGGCTGCTGCAGGCTCATGGGTAATGTAGTCCAGACCAAACTGAAGGAGAAAAAAAAGATTTCTCTAGAGGGATTTGTACCTGAAGACCAGAACGGACCTGAACTGAGACTGTGGTCAACTCTCCAGGAGACTGGACAAACTTTATTGGTTCCTATGGTCATAATGAAATAATACAGTTACAGAAGGATGGTCAGTGTTGTCCGAAGCCGTATTCACATTATTTAATTGGTGAAGCTAACGTTAGCTCGGTGTCAAACATGGCTAAACCAGACTTCGTTGCTTTGTAGGTTTATTGGTAAAAATGAAATACTGAGTAAGACTGCGACAAACAATTATTTTCATTATTAGTTAATTTGATTATTTTCTCAATCAATCATCTCGTCTGTAAAATGTCAGGAAACAGTGGAAGTATCTTGTTTTGTCCAATCTGCAGTGAAAAAAAACAATCGATTAACTGACTAATCGTTGCATTTAGACATTGAACAGGCAGATTACTGCTTATTTGCTAAAGAACCACACTGAAGTTTTGTGCTGGTCAAAATGCGTGTTTTAGCAAGCTAAGCTAAAGCTAAAGTTTAAAAAACAGATAATAAAATGTTTCTGATGTGTGAGTTCATCAGTCTGTGTTCAGTCTACACTGATTTGTTTCCAGGTTGTTACAGACTGCTGCACCAAACTCCATTCAGAAAACAGGCCATTTAATTTATTAACAAGCAAACTCAGACTCTTCTGATGACTTGTATGTAACTAAATATAATCAATTACATTCCTCCGTTGTATTTCCGGTATAATGTGAATACGGCTTTAACCTGTCACCTGCAAATCATCGTTTCTTCGCATTCCTGATTTTCCAAATGATTTTCCAGGTTTTGGATAAACATCCCTCCCTCCAGGCAGATCGTTTCTGTTGGTGTATCTGAATCATGTTGACTTTTCTTTAATGAATTCTGGGCTGCAGTTTATTTCATATGTTGCTGAGTGAGATGAATATTGTTTTATGATTAATTATTGACACAGTTTGAAGTGTTGGAGACTTTCTGTTCAGACTCTTTGCTGTTTTTCCCGACAGAGCTGAAGGGCTTTTTTTTTTACTGACGCCACACAAGCTTTACTCTCTTCGACACTGATATGCACATTTTATAAAGTTGTACTAAAGCTTTCATCCTTCAGTTTGACAGTCTGACAGCAGAGTGTTCAGGTGGGGGTCGGGGGGGTGTTTTAATGCTGAGTGCCAAATGACCAGAGACTGTCTGACGGACAATGTTAATAGTTTATACAGTGATTCAGTAGTTTTGTATGAGAGGAGGAGGAGGAGAGATGAAGCTGCTGGAAACCAAGAGAAACTAAAAGAACTGAGACGACTCTGTGTCTTGTCCTCTTTTATTTATATTATACGTAATGTCCTTTAACGTCTTTAAAGATGGATCCTGAAAACTTGGTTCACAGACCTTGAAAAAAAACCCAGCTGAATATATTTTATGTTTTTACAAACACACAGAGTGATTTAACATAGAGAAAGCCTCACAAACAGGCAATATTAGAGACATATGTTTTATTTAATCAATTTTATTTTATTTTTCATTTGATTTATTTTATCTTATTTTTAATTTCTTCTCTTATTTTGTAATTTGCATTTCCGGAAGGGCGCTATTACGTCAGACGCGGCCGGTCCGTTCAAATCTCGCCGACAGCCAATCAGAGGCGTCCAGGTCACAGGTGCCGTGTTTGTAGCGGAAGAGAAGATGGCTGCCGCGAGGAACGGAAAGAGTGGGCTGCTGGAGAAAGTAAGAATTAAAGTTTTACTGTAGGAGTCAGTTTTAAATTATAGTCCAGGCTTTTATTTTCTCCCAGAGGTTGAAGCGCGGGAACAAAGACCCGGGTTTCTGTGGGCTCGGGCGGTCCGGGTGTTTGCACCGCAGCTGCTGATAGCGAGCTAAGCTAATGCTAACAGGGTAAAGTAAATGTATTTAGAATAGAAGCGGAGCTGATGAAGAGGCGCAGCCGTGTTTCTGTTTGTGCTTCGTGAACGAGTCCGTTTGTGCTTAAACTGCAGCGGCTGCTTCAGTTTCCTGTTTCCAGCTGTTAAAACACAGACCGCTGCTCGTTCTGCTGCGCCAAACTCCATTAAGAAAAACATCGATTTAACTTTATTCGGCTGTTACACCCACAAACCGTCAGAGTTTTATCACAGGGACAGTGTCACTGTTTAAAAAAGAGCTGGTTCAACAAATCGGCCACAGTTTAGTTAATAACCCGTTAGTGCCGGAAGTCGACGTGTGTCTCTACTTGATTTGAATAAATGAAGGAGACTCAGCAGCTGAGACCACATCTGGTGAAAGAGTCTGTGGTTTCCTCCTGATGTCAGGTCTTCCTGCTACATCTCAATATACAGGCTCTTCAGTTCTTACATTACACCACCAGAGAGCAATCACTTACATTTAGGTTTTATTTGGTTATTCCTCAGTCACATAAGCGCACATAAATCCTGTTGTTTTTTCCAGTCTCAGTAGGTTTTAATCTCTATGATTGAGCATCATAATGATTTGCTTTGACCTAATACAGCTGTGTTTAATAGTCTTATATTGTACTGTGCAGTATATGTTAACGTCATTCCTCTAACAGTCTGCTTCTTCTCTTTCTGTTGATGAATGAGTGTAATTTAAAGAATAATTCCGGTATTTTTGAACCTGGGCCTCATAATCCCTTATTTCCCATCATTATATATTAATACCAAACTTCATTGACAAAAACAGGAATTTAACTGAGCAGAACACAGGAGCTGCTGGAATACCACTGTTAGTGTGTCTGTGTTACTGTGTGTTATTTTTACTTCAGTAAAGTATCTGATTACTTCTTTCACCACTGAAAGTCTCACAGTAACACAGACACACTAACAGATGGAGGCAGTGGGATTCCAGCAGCTCCTGTGTTCTGCTCAGTTAAATTCCTGTTTTTCTCAGTGGAGTCTGGTAGTGATAAATTTCAACACTTGACTTGAGCTTGTGTTAAAACCACAGACCTTATTTCAGACATTTAACCAGAAACACACTGACTTTGGGACGAGGGAGCAGGAAGTGCTAACATGCTAACTTTTAGTCATTCACTTAAAGCCATTTGACTAATTCTGGTGCATTTAATTGAATGTTTATTAATGTATGTTGTCCTTGCTAAATATTATTTACAACGTGTTGTGTTCTATTTATTTTTCTCCAGTGTTTGAATCCTCAGGACGTTTATTCACACAGTACAATGTGCTTTTAATTTAAGACAGAGTTTAAAAGGCATTAATCAATAAACATGTTGGTTGTGATGTTTGTATTGATCCTGTGTTTCAGTGGAGGATCGATGAGAAACCAGTGAAGATCGATAAATGGGATGGAGCAGCTGTGAAGAACTCTCTGGACGACGCTGCTAAAAAGGTTTCAGTTTTATTCTGGTCTAGTAGCAGAGTCCAGATGGACCCGAGTCCCTGTTTAACGCTGTCGTCCTGCTGCGACGCCCCCTGCAGGTGCTGCTGGAGAAGTACGGTTACATGGAGAACTTCGGGCTGGTGGACGGTCGTCTGCTGATCTGCACCGTTTCCTGTCTGTTCGCCATGTTGGCTCTGGTGTGGGACTACCTGCACCCGTTCCCCGAGTCCAGACCGGTCCTGGCCTGCTGCGTCATCTCATATCCTTCAACACCTGAGCTCACCTGGTCTGATTTTAATGAGTGCTGGATGTGTGTGTTTTGTGTGTGTGTGTGTGTGTGCTGGTGCTGAAGCGTCCTCCATGTTCCCTAACTCGTCCTCCATCACGTACTTCATCATGATGGGCATCCTGACTCTCTACACCTCCTACAAAGAGAAGAACATCTTCCTGGTGGCGCTGCAGAAGGATCCAGCTGGGATGGATCCAGACCACATCTGGCAGCTCTCCTCCTCCCTCAAACGGTCCGTTTCTCCTCCTGCTGTAACTTAAAGAGTAACTCCTAACCGCTGCCTTATTTTCCCATCACGTTATATCAATACCAGACTCCATTGACAAAAACAGGGATTTTACTGGGAGCTGCTGGAATACCACTGCCTCCATCTGTTAGTGTGTCTGTGTTACTGTGTGGTACTTTTACTTCAGTAAAGTATCTGATTACTTCCTCCACCACTGAAAGTCACACAGTAACACAGACACACTAACAGATGGAGGCAGTGGTATTCCAGCAGCTCCCAGTAAAATTCATGTTTTTGTCAATGGAGTCTGGTAGTGGTGTGTAGTGATGTTTCTGGTCTGTAGAGAACAGTGCTCTGGTTTCTTTTCGGCCCTCACAGTGTTTCTCCGTCCTCAGGTTTGACGACCAGTACACTCTCAGAGTCTCCTTCACCGATGGGAAGACGAAGAGTTCGAGGGAAACCGAGTTCACCAAATCTGTGTCAGCGTTCTTCGACGAGAACGGGACGCTGGTGATGGACCAGTTTGAAAAGTCTGTTTCCAAACTCCACGATACCCTGGCCACGGAGAAGAAAACCAAATAATACAGAGGGAGGTCTGTCAGATCACGACCACAGTTTGTTTTTCACACTGAGGGAAGATTTTCTTCTTTTCAGTCAGTTTAATGTTCATTTCTTTAAAAGTTGACCTGCAGAGAGAGAATCCATCAGAGTCAACGAGGAGCCAGAGTTTTTTTATTTTGGTGATGTGATAAAATGTGAAACAGTTGCTGGACGTCCTGATGACTTTAGTGAATTTAATGTAGAACCAATTAATCAATAAAATTCACTAAAATGATCAGGACATGTGATTCATCTGAATCTGTTTTTGGAAAAAGAAACGTGACTTAACTCTTCAGCACCAGAATGTCAGTGAACGCAGCACCACATCATGATGACCTTACTGACTTTATCAATAATAGATCATGAAAATAATTGTTAGTTGCAGTGAAATGGAGACACCTGCTGGTGATGTGTGGTATCACCTCGATGTGATGTCACAACCAATGAAAATCCTGTTTCCTGGTTCAGGTTCTCTGAGTCTCTCCTGTTCTCCAGATGCTTGAGTGCTGAGTCTATTCAGTCATTCTACTGTTTTCACTGTGATGAGGAAGAGAAAAGGAAATGGTAGTGGGAAAAAAGTTTGACCTAGTGGGTGCTAACGTTAGCCAGCTAACCTAGTTAACGTTAGCACTGGCTAGTAAAAGCAGGACCCTGATATAAGCTCTGGGTTTTACAGGGTGTTTCTTGTTATGAGCCACATCTTCAGTCCTTTTCTGTGCTGCTCCAAAAATAGCTAAAATAGCTAGCTAAGCTAATCTATTTTCACCATAGCTAGCTAAGACCAGCTTTGTTCTCCTCAGCTGAGCAGCACAGAAATTAGCTGAAAACTGAAACATGAAGATGTGGCTCATAACAAGAAACACTGTAAAACCCAGAGCTTATATCAGGCGACCTGCTTTTACCTCCTTTTATTAGCTAGCTAACCTAGCTAATGTTAGCACCTGCTGGTAAAAGCTGGTGCCCCTTTTATGTGGTCTTTCATGCTATGAGCCATGTCTTCGTGTTTCAGTTGTCAGTTCTTTTCTGTGCTATTTTTACATCTATTTTCATCATAGCTGGGTGAAGACAACTTGCTAGGGGCAGCTTTATTTGCCTTAGCTAGCTTAGCCCAGCCAAGGTGAAAACAGATGGCCATATCTAATTATTTTTGCTATTTTTCTGTAGCACAGAAAATAACTGACAACTGAAACATGAAGATGTGGCTCATAGCAAGAAACACCCTGTAAAACCCAGAGCTTATATCAGGGGCACCTGCTAACGTTAGCTAGGTTAGCTGGCTAACATTAGCTGCAGTCATTTCCTCTTCTCTTCCTCATCACAGTGAAAACAGTAGAATGACTCTGAATAGACTCAGAACTGCAGCATGAGAACAGGAGAGACTTAGAGAACCTGAACCAGGAAACAGGATTTTCATCAGACTTAACAAGAGGACTGCATCACAGTGAGCTGCTTTTGTCTTTTGTTTGATGCTGACAGGAAATGAGGGATTCAGTGCAACAAATGCCTCCGAACTTGAACCAGTACAGTAGTTGTGGCGTCTCTCCTGGATTCTGTCTCTGCAGGTGGATTTTCACGGAGACAAAGTGAAACCAGAGTCCAACAGGATGTTTGTGACAGTGGGCGTGGTCTCAGATCAGTTTTCCTCTCAGTCACAGAATAAATATTTAGACGACTTCATCATCAGATGACGTTTGAAATATCAACTTCCTGTTTTTGTTGTGAATCGTGTTGAATTAAGTCGTCATTATTTTATTGGACTGTTCAGGGTTTTTGAGTCAGACTGTTGTTGTGATGAGTCTGAACTCATCCTCACTGTTTTCCCTCAGATCATCGTCATCAGCTTCTCTGCCTCATTAGACAAAAACATTTAATAAAGTTCAGCAGCTCATTGAATTAAGCAGTTATTAACAATTTGTAAGTATTAGCACTTGTTTTTCTTCCTGGTTAAACTCAACAAGCAGTTAAAGGTTAACCCTGGTATTATTGAACCTTTGTTTTCCCCATGTTTCTGGGTGTAAATGATTAATGGGGACAAAACTTTATTTAACTAGAAACATCACTATATATCGCTACCAGATTCCATTGACAAAAACAGGAATTTTACAGAGCAGAACACAGGAGCTGCTGGAATACCACTGCCTCCATCTGTTAGTGTGTTCCTGTTTTTGTTGATAGACTCTGGTACTGATATCTAGTGATGTTTCTGGTCAAACAAACTTTTGTCAGTGTCAGTCATTTACACCCGGAAAGATTGAAAATAAGTCGCAGATTCAATAATCCCAGAGTTACCCCTCAAGGTTGTTGTCAGTATTTCCAGTTTCTCAGCAGGTTAACGTAACATTTCAGCTCCGCATCAGTTGGTGTCGATGTCTTTTCAGTCGACTGATCTGAAAAATTCAGACTCAGTCTCCACCTTAAGAATGGAATAATCTCCATCCTGTGATCTCTGCTGACGCACAGGAAACTCTTTCGGCTCGAATTTTACCAACGAGTTTACAAATCGTGACACGTCACTGGTGGGTGGAGCCAAGTGAGGGCGACCAATGGGAGCATAGACACCTGTTATAGTCACACAGGTGAAACACAAACAAGCAAAAATGACAAAAGACAGATGAATAACTTGACATTTTCACTGTAGGCTTGAGTTTGTCCATAGTTTTTATTTTTGTCAGGATTTTGACAATATTAGTTAACGATAGTTCAATTTTTAGCATTTCTCATTGATGCTAGCGATGCTAAACGGTTTCCTCTTCGTCCTCTTCATCCTCCTCGCAGATGGACATGTTGATGCCTTACAACAGGAAGTGGACTGAATGTTGACCAAACATTTATTTTGAATGTTTTGTATCATTATTTGTCTCAGAGCCTTATTCTCTGTAACTTCTGTCAGTGAAAACAAGTTTGTGAAAATATTAAAGATGGATATTGTTACCGAAAAACAACCAAAGGAAACCTGAGTGACTTTTCATCTCAGACTCTGTGTTCCTTCAGCGATCGTCGTCTGGCATCAGCATCCCTGCAACGCAAGCTGTTCTCAGTCCAGACTGTTCTGGTCTGTGGTTCCCTGATGGTGGAACCAGCTCCCAGATCAGAGCAGGACCGTCCCTCTCTGTCTTCAACAATCAGACACAAGAGTAACTAGATGTTCTGCCATCAGTCTCCTCTGTAGCAGTACCACAGTTTGCCCAGCAGATGGAGCTCTTGTAGTTTGGCTGCTCAGCTCTATGTGGCACCGAGTCGATAATATTACAAATAATTACAAAGACAGTGAAGACAGAACAAAGCAGAACCAGGTTTTAAACCTGCAGAGTGAAGTGGTAAAGAGGTCATGGTAGTCTGAAGTGTTAGATTCCAAGGCAGCTGTGCTTCTTAAAAAGGTTTCTTCAGTTCTAAAGTCTGGCTGGGGAGTCCCAGGTATTTAACCTTTGGTGGTGGTGTTGTCTTTGAGGTAGTCCTGAAAGTCATTGGCCCATCCTGGTTGTAACCACCCTGATGGTCTGCTTTACTCCTCTCTCCAACCATCAGAGGAGAAGTCCGGTGGTTTGAGGGGAGTAAAGTCTATGTCCAACTGGAACAACCATCATCCAACACGTTTTGGGTGATGGTCGGTTAAACACCTGGGACGTGATGAAGCCTTTCAGGTGAGAGGTGAAACGTCTTCATGGAACCTAACACAAGTCCAGTCCTTCAACTCTAGCACTTAAGACACCAAAGACTATGATAGACACAGATTAACTGAAAACAAGCTAGAAATCCAAACATTAACGAGTTAACTGAACCCAGGTTAAACGCTAAGTTTACTGAACCTGAGAAACACTTCAGTAAACTTTAGTTATTAAGTTGAAGTAGGATGGCATTGAGAGTTTTCTTTGATTGGCCATCTGGAAAATTAACAATCAATTATCAATTAATCATTTTGTAATCTGGAAATGCCTATGACAGAAAATAGGCTGCTAAAGAAAGTGTGTTTTTCTTCAGTGAAGAAATGATCCAACAACAATCCTCTTAAACAAAGTCTTTAAAGTTGAACTAACATTTCAATTCAATTAAGATTTACCATACTCTTTAGATTATTTTAATTACAGAGAGAAACCCAACAGATCCACCATGAGCAGCACTAGGCGACAGTGGAGAGGAAAAACTTCCTTTAAGAGGCAGAAACCTTGAGACCGGACTCAGGGTGGAACCGGACTCAGGCCTCGATCAGCTGGGTTGAGAGAGTAAAACATCAAAGATCTGTGGCCTCTTTGAGGCAGTGAGTCAAATCTGAACAGCGCCTCCTGCTGGTCGCTGCCACTTAGTGAAAATCATATCACTTCACAACCCAACCTCACCGACACAAATGATCACATGATGGTCAGAAGTCTTGGCAATTAATAATCGATCTGCGATTAATTACAGTGGCTATGTTAATGGGTTAGAGTCGTCGTATAAACACGCACAGATTTTATTTTGTTTCTGAAAATAAAAACGAGAAAATTTGAGTTAACCTGAAATTAATGCCCCCTGCAGCCTCCAGTGGTAACTACCTCAGATCCTAGCAGCTCATATATGTATATATATATATATATATACATATATATATTACCCATGATCCCCTTCTTCTGGAGCAGGAAGAGCTATAGCTGTAACAAACACACCAAAGTCTGTTTCTTGATATTTCAGTTCCTGGCTGGACGTGAGAGACAACCGCTGGTTTTTAATGACTTCAAAACTAACTAACTAATCAGGATTCATCTTGTTGTTCATCACCTGTAAACTCATTCATTCTTTAAAGAGTCAGTTCCTGAACACGAAGGATTCACCATCTGCAGCTTTTTCCCTCCTCTCCACAGAGGGTGGGGTCAGCAGCTGGAGGGGGCGTGGCCAACACTCAGGGCCGGTGTGTGTGTGTGAGACGTTGATCAGACGTGTGTGAGGGAGGCAGAGTGTCAGAGTGTTGCCGTCTCTCGGCCATGGCCTGTCTGATGGCCGCCTGGTCCGTCCATCAACCCCACCGTCACCAACTCCATCATCATGGTGAGTACTGAGGACACACACTGACACACTGAGGACACACACTGACACACTGGACCAGAGGGGACATGTTGAACAGACTTGCTGTAAAATAAATCTGGTTTGACCTGACACAGGGAACATGTAGTGGAGACACAGCAGAGACAAACTGTCCCCACACAGCTGACTTTAATGAGCCTGGGGGAGTCTGCAGTCTCAGGGTTATTGTTCATCTTGTGTTAATTAAATGAGCCTAACTTTTACCTCAGGTGTGATCACTGGATCATGATTGGACCAAAACAGTCATGTGACACATGCAGCTGGAGACCTGACTTTAAATAGAAAAACTATTTAGTGATTATGGAACAGAAAATTTGATTCGTAGAGTAAAGAGAGCTCAACAGGCTACAGCTGCAGAGTGGTGGGGTGTTGGTTTTTTCATGGTACGAGACTGTGGACATTTTCCTGGAGAAATAAATAGAAATAAAGACAGATTAGAGACACATTAGAGACAGTGTGGAGACACAGACAGAGTATAAAATTATATAAAAACTGCATATGTATATATATATATATATATGTGTGTGTGTGTGTGTGTGTGTGTGTATACACATGTACATTATTTGATCCATGTAAATGTGCATGAACCCAGAAGCTGCTTTAACAAAAGTAAAAATATAATTTATTCTTTTTGTTGTTTCTATTTCTTCCTGTGTTTTGACAGTCACAACTCGTATTTAATAATTTTGGTGCAGATTATTTTCACAGCTCAACATGTTGTTAACAGTTTCTGGGTTTTTCAAAGATCAGTGGGCTTTGATTTTTGACATGTGATGGAAACATGAGCCTCAGTGGACACACAGTAGATACGTGATAGAAACCAGACAGGTGACGGAGCGGTGATGAAGGTGATGAAGGTCTCCTTTGCTGAATCACAGCAGCAGTGTGTCCTGTGTTCAGTTCCTGGCGTCGGGCTGTTTTCAGCTCGGTGACTAAGCTCTCTTGCGTCCGACAGTTACCTCCTGCAGATTAGTGTCCCATATGGAGGCAGGATGCTCACACGCCGCCCCACATACACAACACTGAACCAGCTGACGGCTAATCTGACAACATCCACTGCTCGTCATCTGCTGACAGGTCGGCCTCTGTCCTCACTGAAAAACCTCCAGTCCAAATGAAACCTGATCACCTGTCAGGTAAACTGTGCGCATCACATACAGATTCTGCAGCCATCTCAAGGCAGAGAACGACCAGAGCAAACGACATCAACATCTTTGTGTTTAGGAGTAAAACAAACACAGTTTTAAAAGTGATGCGAGGCTGTAACACCTGGACACACCTGGACACACCTGGACACACCTGCTGCTGCTGAGAGTGAACCAATCACACGGCAGCAGAGCCTGAACATTTCAATCAGCGGGTCTTACTGTTCACTTTGATTAAATTAACAGAAGTTTAAACTCAGTACACTGCTGATAGATTTCCTGTCAACTAATTGTTTACCTAATTAAATAATCAATTAATGGACTAATCGAAGTTAAAGTTTGGATTCTGATCTTACACTTTTCTGGTTTAAACCTTCAGAACACTAATGGGCCCCCGGACCTGATGTTGGACCCCCGGATGGTGTGCGTTTGTATGGACGAGGTGGTCAGCAAGCGGCCGGTGGGAAGCCAGCAGACGCCGCTGCTGCAGGGACACCTGAAGAAGGTGGACAACAACCTGACAGAGGCCCAGAGGTTCTCCTCACTACCACGGAGGCCAGCGGTCAATATTGAGTTCAAAGACGTCTCGTACTCCGTCAGAGAGGGGCCTTGGTGGAGGAAGAAAGGTACAGAACCACATCCAACAGAATCTAGATCCCTCTGATCTCACCAAGTTTTTAGGGAGTCCAACAGTGTTAAACCCCCCTGTCCTGTCACCTGATCATCTTCATTAAAATCTAAATGTTCATCAGAGACATCAAAGGCTAAAAATCTGTTAAAAGCTGAGTATGAGTAGCTGTGACCTTCCTCTCCTGAACCCTGGTCAGCCGGTCATCAGAGTGTTTAGGAAACCGTCGATGTCCACAGCAGATGAGCCCAGAAAGAAGAAAACAGTACCCTGAGTAAATCCCCTCAGTGTTAGACATAGATGAGGAAATCTAGATCAATGACAACCACTAAGAATCCTGAGGTGAGTAACATCATTAGAACAACTGTCTGTTAACTGATTATTTTAGTATGTAACTTCTCTGAATCACTGACACTGAAGTAAAACCTAAACCTAAACAGAGAGGTGAACAGCACCTGATCATATTCTCCACAGTAACTCTGTTTTAGAGGTGATTATTGACTATTCATTTTTGCATTGCCATATGAAGTATCATAGTTTCATATGGCCTTACTGTTGCTCTTAATACAGTGACAAAAAAGTTGTACCTTGCAAGAAATCAGCGTTGAGGACTGAGGAGTCAGGGACCAGGGAAAGACTATGTTAACGTTACATGGAAAACCAGTGAGGAGACATTTTCTACCTCCCAAAAAAACAGTAAATAAGAAACACCTCAGACTCCCCTGAAAGCTCTGCCAGGCTGATACACCATCGTTGTCTTTTACTCTGTGTTGTAAAGCCATCTTCCCTGAATCCTCTGACTTTATTCATTCTTTAAAAACTTGATTATTGTGATTATTATTCCCGGTCCCACTCAGTCTCGTTTGACTTTTATTCCCGTCCCAGTCACGTGATGAGTTTATTCCCATGGGAATCACATGACCCACAGGGTTCCTGAAAAATTTATTATTATTATTATCAGAGTCTGGTTTGGGAAGCAGTGTGTGTGTGTGTGTGTGTGTGTGTGTGTGTGTGTGTGTGTGTGTGTGTGTGTGTGTGTGTGGATTATCAGTCTGTAATCTGTTAATCTCAGTCAGGGTCTCTGGCTGTAAATAGCTGCAGGTCAGATTAGAAGCAGCTCTGTGTCTCTGTGCCGTGAGAAAAGACAAACAACACAACAGAAACAAGACGACGGAGACAACAGATCAGTCTGTGACCCCCCCGGCCCCCGTCAGTCTAAACAAACTGTTGTTGTTTACATACCAACAAACAAACAGATCAGAAAACACGACACCTGATCAATCACCTGATCAATCGATGATCTGACCAAGGATCAGTCGGATTTCTGGCAGAAATTTTGATTGTTTGTCGACATGTGATTTCAAACATGGCTGCTGTTAAAACTGCAGTAATATCTGACTCGTTGTATTATTACTGCAGTAGTTGTTGACTTGTTGTAGTATTACTACAGTAGTATTTGACTTGTGGTAGTGACGTCGTCTTGTCTGAATGAACTTTATTGGAACTGTCCCATGTTTACGTTCAGTGTCCGCTCCACTTCCTGGTCCTGACAGGTCAGGTGATCTGATGTATGTCCATATATGGACAAGTAAATCAAACAGACTTCAAAACATGACAAAAAACATTTTCCCATAATTTCCATCTGTGTGTTTAGAGCATAAATGTTATATAAATGAGGAGTGGATGTGGAGAGGAAGTCCAGCAGTAAAACCACAGTAAAGCCTCGTCTCCTGTTTCAGTTTCTCAGGACAAAAGACAAAGAAAAGAACAAAAACCTCAGACATGAAATCTGAACTGAGTTCTGCTATTTGTGAAACAGGTTTAAACGGAATCAGCCTGATCCACACACAGAGCAGCAGAGAACTGACTGGAGATCAGTTTTATCTATGTACAGTCGCATTAAAACCACCTGATGGAAGACCACTCCTGAACCTCTGGGTCCTGTGGGGTCTCCATGGATCTGGCTTGTTCCGAATCATCCCACAGATGCTGGATCAGACTGCGATCTAGGGAGTCTGACACAGTCTGAGGTCTGGACTTCCTGTTCTGTTGTGTTAAGTCTGTAATAAGGAGCTGAGTCTCAGATCAGGTTTCAGATTAAAACCAGAGTTTCACTGTTCTTACCTGCTCAGGTGTGAGGATCAGGTTGTTGCTGCTGCTTTGACCTGAGATACTGAAAAGTTCTTACGTGATGAAAGGTGACGCACAGGTTCTCGGCCCTGATGCATTGTGGGTATTCCTCAAGTGCAGCTGAGTGACTGTAGGTTGATGAGTGTGTTAATGAGGTTACTACAGGCTATCGTCTCTAATTGTTATAAAACACCTGAGGTCATTAAATGTTACCTGAACGTTACCTGAACGTCACCTGTTACCTGAGTGTTACCTGAATGTTACCTGACAGTCAGCACTGAGGGAGAAGACAACCCGAGTATCTGTTACTACAGTACAATGTATATCACTACAGTACAGTGTGTATTACAGCAGTACAGTGTGTATTACTGCAGTACAGTGTGTATTACTGCAGTAGAGGTTACTGTCGGTCAGGGAGGATTAAATCCGATCCAGTCAGATCAAATCTGATAATCTCATTAAAGAACGTTCAGCCTCCATCAGCAGATAAACACTGCAGCGGTTACTGCAGGTTACCTTCATCATCCTCCTCCTACTTTCTGGTTTCTATGGTAACCACATGGTTATAAAATAATGACATTTTCTAAACGAGCAGATTCCTCCACTGCAGACATGGTCAGATAATTTTAGTTAAATTAACCAGAATCATCTGGAGGAAATGAAATGCTGAGTCTGTGATATTTTCCCTCAAAGTGAAATAAATGAATTAAAGGAAATGAACAACAACACAAACCGACTGGAAACTGCAGGACAACAATAACGAGATAAAACCACCTCTAACTGATCCTCCTGTAACTGATTACTCCTGAGACCTGATCTTGCTTTGTGTGAATGTGAGCAGATTAAAATGAAACCAGAAAAACCTCCAAACTGATCTGAAACCCGATTCGTGGACCTGCAGACAAAGCCCTGTTCTCAGACCGGCTGGGAACCTGCGGACTGATTGTTTCTGTTCTGTCTCAGGTTACAAAACTCTGCTCAAAGGGATCTCTGGGAAATTCACCAGCGGGGACCTGGTGGCCATCATGGGGCCCTCAGGAGCCGGGAAGTCCACCCTCATGAATATCCTGGCTGGATACAGGTGAGGTCTCTCAGTCTATGTGATGGACCGTGATTAGTTCCTGATAAAGTCTGATTTATCTTAAAGTCAATGTTTGTGTTTCTGTTCACTCCTACTGATTTTAAATGTTCTGAAGAAAAACATCTGTATCTCTTCAATCCGCCTGTATCTGTAGTCCAGTCCTGTATCGGTGACCTGGTCCTGTATCCGTGGTCCAGTCTTGTATCAGTAGAGTAGTCCAGTATCAGTAGTCCAATCCTGCATATGTAGTCCTGTATCAGTAATCCAGTCCTTTATCAGTGACCTGGTCCTGTATTGATGTGTTTCTGAACAGGGAGACAGGGATGAAGGGGGAGATCCTGATCAACAGTCAGCCCAGAGACCTGCGCTCCTTCAGGAAGGTTTCCTGTTACATCATGCAGGACGACATGCTGCTGCCTCACCTGACCGTACAGGAGGCCATGATGGTACAGATCTGTGGTTGACTCCGTAGTGAGACCTAAACTGAAATTTAGATTTATTGAAGTCTATGATAGTCGTCAGTCCAGTTCAGGCTCTGTGATCCAGTCCTGGATCAGTGTGTTGGGTTTCAGATGCTGCGCTCTGAAGTCTTGTCGTTTCTGCAGGTGTCAGCGAACCTGAAGCTGCAGGAGAAGGTGGAGGCTCGTAGAGAGATGGTGAGTTTTAACCCCCGACTAATCCCTGGTCCTGTCATTGTTCTCAGAGGTTAAACAGCAGGTTTGGACTCTGGTCCCTGGGCTCTGTGTGTGTTCAGGTCCGGGAGATCCTGATGGCTCTGGGTTTACTGGACTGTGCTAAAACCAGGACGTCTCACCTGTCGGGGGGTCAGAGGAAGAGACTGGCCATTGCCCTGGAGCTCGTCAATAATCCACCGGTCATGTTCTTCGATGAACCAACCAGGTCAGAGCGATGGACTATGTCCTGGGGCCGGGTTCAAGTTTTAATCTTCTGCTGAAAATATTTATTGGTTTTAGTCAAAAACTTAAGTCATTTAAACCTGAGTGTGGGACCTTTGTCTCCTCCTTCTGGCCATCAGAGTAATAACACAAACAGGACTTTCAGCTACATAACACATGGTCCTCATGAGCTGATGGAGTTTTGTTAAAGTGCCCAGAGAAATGTTTCTTACTCAGTTTGTTGTTTTTATTTTAAGTTCTGTGTCAACTGAGCTGATGATGAAGACCATGTAATACAGTTAAAAGCTCAGGAACGAGTTGAGACTGTTTTTGTGCTGATTTGAGTTTGAATGTTTTTCACGTCGCACAGATTCAGTGAAGACCAGGAACAGAACAGACTGAATTTAAATAATTTTAACCAACTTAGAGGAAACCGGGATGTTAAGGGGTCAGGTAGGACCAGGACCTGGAGTCCAGGACCCTTGTCCTCTGGTTGGATGGGGTAGAGGACAGACGGTCCTGTTCCTCCTGATGGTTCTGATGTACAGATTATAACACCTTCTGTGACTTGGCTGAGGTTTGAGGTTTTTACTCTTTACCTGCCTTCACACAGAACAGGTGTGTCCTGGATCTGAACCCACCTCTGTTTCCAGGTCAAATGTGTTTTACTTGCCTGAAAACTAAGGTCACTGTTTGGTCCAGAGGAACCAGCCTCAGACTGGAAAAATGTGTTTAGATGCAGATCAGTTTCCTGGTCACTCTGAAAACCAGAACAGAACTCAGAGACTGAGTGTGTCCCCTGTGCCTCTGTGTCTCAGTGGTCTGGACAGCTCGTCCTGTTTCCAGGTGGTGTCTCTGTTGAAAGCTCTGGCTCAGGGAGGACGAACCGTCATCTGCACCATCCACCAACCCAGCGCCAAACTGTTTGAGCTCTTCGACAAGGTGATCCAGTAAACACAACGACCACACAACAGTAAATAAAGTGATGACAAACACTGTGGTTAAAGTTTATTGTCTGTGTGTTGCAGCTCTATGTTCTGAGTCAGGGTCAGTGTATCTACAGAGGGAAGGTCTCCAGTCTGGTTCCCTACCTGAGAGACCTCGGACTCAACTGTCCCACCTACCACAACCCCGCTGACTTCGGTAAGAACCGCCCAGACCACTCCACACCCCTCATTCACCTTCACCTGCTCACCAACAGTCATCTGCTTCACAGTCATGGAGGTGGCGTCCGGAGAGTACGGCGATCAGATGGTCCGACTGGTGAGGGCCGTCCAGGACAGGAAGTGCGAGAAGGATTATCAGACCGAACTGAACGGAGATACGAACCACCACCCGTTCCTGTGGCAGCGCACGGAAGAGGTAAAAACAAACACACCCCAACAATCACTGTCCCTATCAAAATAAAAGTCAGAGAAATGTTTGGACATCTCTTGAGGAACATGACAAAGAGCCCAAGGTGTTGACCTGGACTTCAGACTCCTCAGTGGGGATGGGCATATTTGATTATCGACCACTAAGAATTTTGTTGATCACATGGAATTAAATCAGTTTGTTCATATCAGTGTTGCTCTGTTGAGTGTCTTGAAGCAATATAATGATTTTCACTACATGGCAGCAACCAGCAGGAGGCGCCATTAAAATCTAACAGGTTAAACTGAGCTGCCTACGAGCTGTCGTAGAAATCGAAGATAAACACTCAGAGAGCAGGAGGAGTTTGGTGTCAGATCATTTCCAGTTCACTGTAAACATGTTGTGATAATTAGTTGAATTGTGTGTAAAAGCCTCTCAGTTGTGTTTGTGTGGAGCATTGTAGCTTTGGTTTGTTAATCTGTTGCTTTGACTCGCTGCCTTTATGAGGCCACAGATCTTTGTTGTTTTACTTCCTGTTAGTTCAACTTTAAAAAACCTATTTTCTACCATAGACATATAAAAAGTAATGATTAGTGGATGATTGATCAAAGTAAATCTACTTTATATAAATATAAAAGTACATAGACTCTCATTGAGGTTTTTGTCCTATTATTAATACTTTTGACCAAAAGTGACTTTTACTGGATATTTTGTATTTTGCAGAAGTTTAATGAACCTAAAGACCTTTGGCATGTTTTTCCTTTCATAAGATCTCAACAGTATTTTCAATAAATTACCTTTTTGACATTTTAAATACACTGTGAGTAGTTTATATAAACATGTTCCTCCCAGCCTCTGTTCTTCAGGTTTAATATGACACTGAATCTTCATTAAGTCTTTTGTCTTGTTCCTCGTCTTCCTCAGGAGAGTTCTTCGTCTGAGGGTTGTCACAGTTTCTCGGCGAGCTGCATGACTCAGTTCTCCATCCTGTTCAGGAGAACCTTCCTCAGCATCCTCAGAGACTCGGTGAGAACACACAGTGACACCTGATGGACAGGTACAGGGACTGCGGTGTAACAGCTGTTGTAAGGAATGTTCTGATTGGTCGAGCAGGTGCTGACTCACCTGAGGATCTCATCTCACATCGGGATCGGCGTTCTGATCGGTCTGCTGTACCTTGGAATCGGGAACGAGGCCAAGAAGGTCCTGAGTAACTCAGGGTTCCTTTTCTTCTCCATGTTGTTCCTCATGTTCGCTGCTCTGATGCCCACAGTCCTCACATGTGAGTCGGCCATGTTGTGTTCATCAGGTGCTCGTTTTATTGTGTTAATTCTGTTAGTTTAAATGTGTTGTGTTGTTATTTGTGTGCTTGTGTTTCAGTTCCTCTGGAGATGGGAGTTTTTCTGAGGGAACACCTGAACTACTGGTACAGTCTGAAGGCTTACTACCTGGCCAAAACCATGGCTGACGTCCCCTTTCAGGTAACAACACAGGGAGGCACACAGAGAAGAAATAAACTTGTGAGGACGGACTTGTTGCAGGTTCAGGTCTGTGCTCAAGTCAAGTCAAGTCAAGTCAAATTTTATTTATATAGCGCCAATTCACAACCGAAGTTATCTCGAGACGCTGTACATATAGAGCAGGTCTAGACCGTACTCTTTATCTTATAAGTTTTACAGAGAAAAACCCAACAGATCCCACCATGAGCAAGCACTAGGCGACTGTGGCAAGGAAAAACTTCCTTTTAAGAGGCAGAAACCTCGAGCAGAACCGGACTCAAGGTGGGCGGCCATCTGCCTCGACCGGTTGGGTTTAGACAGAAAGAGAGGGGGGTGGGGGAATGGGGTAGAACCTGTGCTGCAGGTTTAACTTGAACTGTCCTGTGTGGTGTACTCTCTGTATGTGTACAGGTAGTATTCCCGGTGGTGTACTGCAGTATTGTGTACTGGATGACGGCTCAGCCTCCAGATGCCGGCCGCTTCTTCCTCTTCCTGTCTCTGGGGATCCTGACCTCTCTGGTAGCTCAGAGTCTAGGTCTGCTGATCGGAGCTGCCTCCACCTCGCTGCAGGTTAGTTTGCCTGTGTGTCAGCTCACCTGTGTGACCTCACAGACAGGTGTGTTCAATCTGGTGTGTTTGTTTGTTTACTGCAGGTGGCGACGTTTGTTGGTCCAGTCACGGCAATCCCTGTTCTACTGTTCTCTGGGTTCTTTGTCAGTTTTGATACCATCCCCTGGTACCTGCAGTGGATGTCCTACATCTCTTATGTCAGGTGGGGGCGCTGTTTAATTAAAAAACTACAACTCTGAACAGAAGGAACAGAAAGAGAGTCGTAATGTCCTAATGTTTTAACTAAATCTGCCTCAGGTGACCACATTTCTCTTCCTCATGCCTTGTGTTTCAGATATGGTTTCGAGGGCGTCATCTTGTCCATCTATGGTCTGGACCGAGAGGATCTTCACTGCGATGAAGACGAGACATGTCACTTCCAGAAGTCTGAGGCCATCCTGAAGGAGTTGGACATGCTGGACGCCAAACTCTACCTGGACTTCATCGTGCTCGCCATCTTCTTCTTCTCTCTTAGGCTCATCGCTTACTTTGTCCTGCGGTACAAGATCAGTGCTGAGAGGTAGACCAAGGCCAGGATCAGGACCAGGACAAGGAGGACGATGATGATGGAAGGTCACATGGGGGGAGAAGACCTGAGTGTCCTGCATCTAGGCCAAAACCTTTAGGCCAATGTTAGCGTGTAGCCGTGGAATTTGTCCACATGTGAACACTGAATCTACTTTGGCTCATGAAGAAGAGACATAGTGGAGCAGCAGAGTCCAGTTCAGTCTGGGGGGACATCAGAGGTCTGCAGACGTAGATTTGATTTAATTTAAAGGTCTCAGTCATTAGAGGACGAGGTGAGGACATTCAGGTCCTGCAGGAAGAGGAGCTGGTCTCCTGATTCCTGAAGGTTTCACTGTGCCACAACCTGAAGGACCACAACAAAAAACGTCTGACAGACCTGGAAAAGACCTGAGGTTTATGTCCAATCAGGGCGTCGCGACGTGGATGAACTCTGGGCGAACTCTGGACTCTCACGATCAGTCTGTTTTAAGGAGTCTCAGAGGTGACATTTATTTTACTTTAGTTCAAAAGGTTCGGGGTCAAAGGTGAAAGCAGCATGAGGACAGACCCAAACCAGCGCTGTATCTCAAACTGTTTATAAATAAAGATGTATCATTTCTTGAATAAAGACTTTATTTACTCTCAGAACTCTGACAGAACAAATCACTGCAGCTTCATGTTTATTTCCTCTGTAGGAGTCTGAGTGTTTCTGAGTCCAACACAGAATAAAACAGTTCAGCTTTGAGCTTCAGGGAGAAAAAAACAAGTTATGTTTTAGTTCTCAGCACATATTCAGAGTTTTTTTTTTCTTAAAGGAAACTGGATAAACTCAAGTTGTAAAAATGAAAACTGAAATATAAAATCCTGATATGGAAAAGGTAAAAAGTTCAAATGTGTAATTAAAGGGAATATTAAAACAAGAGTTGGTTTAAGAAAGTCAGTGTATTTGTTACTAAACATCAGAACAATGTGAGAATACAGAAAGTATAGTTAGTATAAGAAAGTATGGTTCAAACAATATTCAGAAACAAGAAGCAGGGATAGAAATTATGTTAATGCCGATTCCTGGAGGATTGAGGAGGCGCGAGGACACGCCCACATACACCTGGAGCGTGACTGCTCCTGGCCACCTGCGACACCGTGCTAATCCTGTGCTAACAGAGTTAGCCTCCATAATTTAAGGTAAACATGACAGCTAAGTGTGAAAGTGCTTTATTGTAGCTGAAGTTACCGTGTGTGAGTCCATGTTAACAGTCACAGCTGATCGTCAGGGTCGTTTATGTTAACGTTAACGTTAGCTAGCTGTTAGCTGTAGCCGCAGACTGTCGCGAAGTCAGGTCAAATCACATTTTGATTGATGTGATTTGATTAGTGCAGATCTATTTTCGTATTTTATCAGAAAGCTCAGGAATCAGTAGGATAATAAATGGTTTTAGTGCCCGTCCAGTCCGGCAGGTGGCGGTACTGAAGCTAAGAGCTGTTTGCTAACCGCCATGAAACAAAATAAACAGAAGAAGAAAGTTTTTAAATCCAAAACTTTCATGTGGCGTGTAACGTTCTCCGGTTTCCTGCTGAAACTTATCATTGATCACATCAGTAAAAATAAGTTAACATTCGGTCTGTTTCGACCTGGACCAGGATCTCTGGACCAGGATCTCACCTGTTTGTTGAAAGGCTGAGGACGTTAGAGACTCAACGTCGACCGCAGGTGAGTCAGAGTTTACCTGGTGACATCAAATGCTTGTTTCAACCTGATGTTTAAAACGAGAAACTACAGATATTGTCGAATTAAAAATACAATAATTAGCATAAATTTTCAATGGAACTGAACAGAAATCTGAACATTAGAAAAAGTAGAAAAGTATTGAATTAACTCAAACATGTTTTATTGACTTCACAGTGTTCACATTAATGATTAAACATTGAACACACCCACCATCACTGTCAGCGACTTTCTAGATTAAACAATTAAGTGATCCTGAAAACCTGAGCGCTAAATGTTTAGTCTGGATTTTAATTTATTTATTATTATACGTTTGTGTTTGTTTTATTACTTGAGTTATTCTTTTATTCTGTTTTTTGTTTTTTTCCCCTTTAATTACTTTTTATTGCTGGTTTTACATCACATCTCTTTTAGTTATTTTTTCACACTTAACTTTTCTAGTACTGTCTTATTTTGCTAATCTAAAGAATGTTTTCTCATTGCAAGATTTCTGATTATAACATAAACACATATATGCTTATAGTTTTTATTGTGTGAAGCTCTTTGTGTTACATTGTTTTTGTATGAAAAGTGCTGTGCAGATAAAATCTGACTGAAAATAACTGTCAGTTATGAATCATTAATGTTGAATATTGATCAGATTCTAATGATCAGTGAGCCTGTTGATAGTGACAGTTTATCAGCTCATCACTGAGTCAGTTCAAGGTTTCACAGATGTTCCTCAAACTGGTTTAAAAAAAAATCTTACATTTAATGTTTAAAGTTTTGAATATTTAAAGTTTCACCAACATAACGAAACAGCTTCCTTCTTAACGTTTCACTTCAGTGAAACAACTGAAACTTTTATTGATGTTGTGATCTTAATTAAATGAAAGTGTTGGGAATTTTGAAGCAACAAAATTAATGCACATTAATAAATAATTCAGATTTTCCTTCAAACCTTTCAAACGATGATCAGGAAACATATTAAATGAGAGTTTATGAGTTGTTGTAAAGGTTTTATGTTTATTTATTTTATGTGACGTGTTTATTCTGCGTCATTTCATCAGGTAGACTCTGATCCAGCTGAGTCCACGTGGAACCAGACAGACCTGAACCCACACAGAAAACCTGCAGCTTCAGGACCTCAGGTCAGTTTCTTCATCTTTTATTGAAGGTTAATGAGCTGCAGGTTTGAACAGTGGAAGTTAAAGAGCTGGTTGATTTGTGGAGGTCGACTCTGGGAACATGTCGGTTTGTCGATTTTCCAGGTCACGTGACAATCAGAGGTCTCTGAATTAGTAACACAGTGAAATGTCCTCAGTGTCTCTGAAGGTCTAAAATACCTGTTGAATGTTGAATGGTTTATTTGTTACAGGCCAAATGAGAGTTACAGGTGAGTGTAATGTATCTGTGTGACCAGCAGGTGGAGGTGTTTAACCACACATTGTTTGGACTCTGCTGAGACAGACTCAGAAAAACAGCAGATATTTAACCAGTAGTTTAGCTTCTGAAGCCACTGATCCACAGAGTCCAGATCCTCAACAGTCCTGAAATGAAAAAATACAAACAACATTTTACTAATAATTTTTAGTCTGTTGTCTGGTTTTAGTTCTGCTGGTTGTCGGTTCAGTCTGAGTTCACACCTACAGACGTTTGTTGTCTCTGTTTGACTAAGAAGTTTGTTTTCCAAGTTCAATATAGATATAGTTTGTAAAATAATAACAGGATACAATATGAAAAACACACTGAACAGTGATTTGGCGATTGAAAAAGGTTCTAATAGTGTACTAACTGTTATATGAACTGTTATATATATGAGATCTGAGGACTAAAGTCCTCCATCTGGTTTAAGATCAGAGTTAGAACATTAGAAAACAGGACAGTGACTCGAAACAGGGAGAAACTAGTCGACCATGACCCTGCTTTCAAACAACAGACATAGCTCGTCTGTTAGAGAACAGTTCCTCATCAGCGGTCGAGGTGAATGAACCAACCCGTCATCACGCTGCTGTATCTTTGATAGGAACCTTTTATTTTAGTGTAGGAATTGGTCCTGGTGTTACCATGAATGATATGATGTGGCACAGTGACGTCACTAATGACATTTTTGGCCGATTTCACTGTAACTTGAGACTGATTGACTGGTGACATGTGGTTGAAGCTGTTTTCATGCAGCAGTGAGACTGACTGATTGTCTTCATGGTTCTGTATCTGAGGTACCTGTGGTAACAATCAGCTGATCACATCTGATCAGAGAGGCGATAACCATTCAGGGCTATGGATCAACCCTCGACCTGTCATATTGGACATAGTTTAATAAACCCTCCAGTTTATTCAGTGGTTTGTTGATGGTTTTATTGTTATCTGCAGCAGTAATGAGGAGTTGTCTGAATGAGTTATAATGAACACATTTAAGTGTCTGTTTCCCAGAGAACAGAATCATGAAGTTGTGTTGAAGCTTGTGATACAAAGAAACCTCCAGAACAACATCACTTTCCTTTTGCTCTCCTTTTATGTCATGTGTTACATCGTCATACAGGACATATCAGGCTAAAATGTTTAATGAACAGATATCACAGTGAAACTCTCTCAGCTCATCTCAGTTCTGTAAACTTTGATTTTCAAACATGTAAATGAGTCGTTCTCTAATTAAAAATGTCCAGAACAGGAATCTGAACATCGTAAAACCAGCTTCAAACTTCTGCTTTCATGCTGTTGACACATTATCTCTTTTTATCTCTCCATAAACATAAAAACCATAAAAATGAGTCTCTGTGTTTTTAGGAATAAAAATGTCCATACCTTTGGTGTCAGAGCTGCTGAAGATTTCTGACTCAGATTAGCCTAGTTTTAATCACAAACAGACAGAGTTCAGTAAAATAAACATGAAGTTTTTTCTGCTGAAATTGACCAGAGCGTTAAAGTCTTTACTGTGTTCAGGTTTTAGTAAAAACTTGACCTTGCTGTTTGACTCTGCAGTGAAACAGCTGCATCTGTTCAGAGTCGGTTCAACCTCAGATAAGAAGCTTTCAACAGGAAAAGACCAAACTCTGGGTTTTATTCTCACTTACAATCTTTCTGTTTAACTCAGCTGCTTCTGCTGACACCTGTCTGTGTGTGTCAGTCATTTGAGTCACAATTACACTTTATCATTGTTGTTATCGTGAATTATTCCAACCTGAGGAGTGAGTCTGTGTTTGTGTCATGAGAGGTCAGTGAGTAAAAACACAAGATGAAAACATCAAGAAGCAGCCGCCTTTAACAGTTCATTACTATCTGCATTGTGTTGATAGAGGTGAGGTTCAGGTGCTTTCTGATGAAGACCAATGTTAACACTCTGCTCAAAGAGAGAAAGGAGTGATGTCCGACTGAGCAGCAGAGGACAGTTTGAACAGAGGTCAGAGGTCAGTCGGTCAGTTTGGGGGTCACAGGTGGTCCTGTGTGTCTGACTCGTGCTGCAGTTTTAAACATTGGTCTGATGTGGTTCCTGATGTCGGGCAGTTTGAGGCCGTAGATGAGCGGGTTGAGCAGCGGCGGCAGCAGGAAACCCTCCATCGACATGATCACTCTGATCACAGGAGGGAAGTTTTTTTGGGCCAGCACTGGCTGCACCACCTCGAGCATGACGCTGAGGACAAAGCTGGTGTAGGTCACCAGGTGAGGGATGCAGGTCGACAGCGCCTTATTGGCTCTGCTGCCTTTAGACACCTGGAAACTGACGGCGAGGATCTTTATGTAACAGCCGAATATCAGCAGCACGGGCAGGAAGACGAAGGCACTGACCAACACGATCTCCATCAGGCTGATGACGGAGATGTCGACGCAGGACTGATAAGTGATGGATCTGTTGTCGCAGAATGTCCGGCTCACAGAGGACGCACACAGCGGCAGTCGGCCGCTCAGAGAGAGCAGACAGGTGTAGCCGGCCACAGGTAAAACCCAGGCAGCTGCTAACAGGCCGTGGACTGTGGAGGAGCTGAAGAGGCTGTGATAGGTCAGCGGGTGTGCGATGGCTGCGTACCTGTCGAACGCCATCGCCGTCAGGATGTTACATTCCACAGAAACATAGATGTGGATGCAGAAGGCCTGCAGGAGGCAGCCGGTCCTGGAGATGACCTGCACGTCACGCAGCAGGTCGTGGAGCAGCTTGGGATAAAAAGCTGCACAGCCAGTCACCGTGTTCAACAGCAGGTTGGCCAGGAAGATGTACATGGGCTGATGGAGACTCTGCTTCACACAGATCAGAGCCAGGATGGAAACGTTTAAGAGAAGAATCAACAGATAACTCGCACACGTGATGCAGAAGTAGAGATACCTGAGCTGGTTCAGCCCGTTAAAACCTGATAAGACCAGGACCTCAACCTGAGACTGGTTCAACATGTTCACTATAAACTGCTCACATGGAAACATCAACAGCATGAGAACACACCACAGTTCATCAGTGAACCTGCAGGGAGACGACAGAGCTCCGAGGCTCAGGCTCCGACTGAGGACAGTTATAACTGATTCACAACCACGAGCCGTGGCCACCGGTGACATCAGCAGGGCGCTGACAGATGATTGGTTTACAAAGGGACGCTGATCTTATCCCACTAAATTAGAAACATACACATCAGGACACATAACCTGTGATCAGTGTTGTGTTCCTGTACCTCACAGCAGAGGTCAGAGGTCAGAGGGGTGCTAATGTCCCACCTGTCGGTAGACCGACAGTCTTCTGCTCCCACTGCGTCAACACATCATAAACCAAAATAAATGAACTGTTTATCTGTGTGTGAACACGTCCTCAGCATGTGTCCAAACGTCTGCTTCACTGTGTCCTCCCTCTGCGTCGCTAACAGCAGGACTTTTTTTAGCCTTTATTGGCAGGACAAAGAGAAACAGGAAACAGGGAGAGAGAGTAGGGCAGTGACCTGCAGTAAAAGTCCAGCCAGAGCGGGAATCAAACCAGCGACCAGCTGCTCAGAGCACTGAGGCCCATGTGGTATGCACCCTAACCATTCAGCTATGGGGATTAATTTTACACTTTAAAACTTTATTGTCCAGAAAATCAACAAGCGACGTCAGGAGGCTGAAATCCGTGACGATGCATCGATGCTGAATCGTCCACGTCTGCATCATAGAAACCATTGTTTTCAACACCAAGGGTTCATCAGCTCCTTCTGTCAGCTGACCTCCCCTCACCTCTCTGACCTCTCTGACCTCCCTCACCTCTCTGACCTCTCTGACCTCTCTGACCTCCCCTCACCTCTCCTCACCTCTTTGACCTCTCCTCACCTCTCTGACCTCTCCTCACCTCTCTGACCTCTCCTCACCTCTCTGACCTCTCCTCACCTCTCCTCACCTCTCTGACCTCTCTGACCTCTCCTCACCTCTCTGACCTCTCCTCACCTCTCTGACCTCTCCTCACCTCTCTGACCTCTCCTCACCTCTCCTCACCTCTCTGACCTCTCTGACCTCTCCTCACCTCTCTGACCTCTCCTCACCTCTCTGACCTCTCTGACCTCTCCTCACCTCTCTGACCTCTCTGACCTCTCCTCACCTCTCCTCACCTCTCTGACCTCTCTGACCTCTCCTCACCTCTCTGACCTCTCTGACCTCTCCTCACCTCTCCTCACCTCTCTGACCTCTCCTCACCTCTCTGACCTCTCCTCACCTCTCTGACCTCTCTGACCTGTTGTTGGTGTATTTGAGATCATTGTCATCAGCTCGTGCAGTTCAGCCTCAGGCCTCTAAAGTCCTGTAATGTTTCCTTGTTTATGTCCAAGAGACACATTTACATGTTACACAACACACCACACCATGTCTTCTTATTTTTGTTGCATGTTTGTGTGTCTGTGTGTGTGTAACAAATGTTATTCACCTGCCTATAGGAGCATGTAGCTATCATGATAATGAGCCTTAAAATGACTGACTTCAGACCAGTTCTTTGTTGGTCAGTCACCCTCCGCTGTCTCAGCACAGTAATGCATCAACACTGCCCCTGATCACTTCTCATTTTAAGACCGTGGCTGCTTAGATGGACGCAAGTACGTCTGTTATTCTCACAGTGTGGGAGCTGGATGAATGTTCACCTGGACTCAGAAATGACTTAGATTTTGGTGTTTAAAGGTTAAAGGTCAGGGTGACGGAGACCTCACTTTCTTGTATACGTGATATGACTGCTTGGACGGACTTTAATTACATCTGGCACTAACTCTAGACTCTAGGATGAACTGGTTAGATTTTGGAGGTCAAAGGCAACAGCAGCTGGACTGGTTGGTGGATTGGTTGGTGGACTCATAAAACCACAAGGCAGTAATTCTGTATTTTCAGTAGATTGAAATCCAAATTTGAAAACTTCTACTTTTTTATCACGAGTTATGATTTTACATTTAAGTTGTAAAAAGCTGTAAGAAAAGTTTTGTGAACTTTGAGTTGGCTTCACCAGGTGTAGAGGCAACTGTCAGATCTGTGTCCAGTATACCTGATGCTCAAACCCTGTCTTACCTGATTATTATAATTATGATTTAAAATCAATGTATAAACCCCAAACAGGAGCTAAAAGAGGCTTAAAAAACAACCCTGCAGAATTTTCCGTGGATTCACTAACATGTTGATATGAAAACACTGAGAGTGTTGATCTAAATGAATCACTAATAAAACTTTATTAGTGATTAGCACAAACAATAGTCCAGAGTTTTGAACAAACAAGCCCTCAGAGAATGCTGTGTCCTCAGCTGTTGGCCAAAGTTACATCACCGTAGTTCATTAATGAGGTCCCTCAGGTCAAAGGTCATTTCAACATGTCAACATGTTTTTCCCCCTAAGGCATCTTCACATTAGCCACAGTTTCCACTAATTCCCTGTGAAGCAAATTACAGAAGTGTTTACCAGTGAGACCAATGAGCCTGAGCAGATCTCAGGACTGGTTTCACTGGTCCTCAGAGGACTGGTAATGACCTCCCCTCAGATGCCTCAGGATGGACAACAACTGAGTTCCCTCCAGTGTTAGAAAGTTTTAGTTTTAATGGTCAGTAAAGAAGTTTGTATATGAATTCTAACTTCCAGATTCTTGTTGAAGATACTCCGAGCTGTCACTGTCCTTCATTCACGAACCCTAACCCTTCATTGACTGTCCATGACTTTCTTTGTTAGAACCCTCTGTCATGTTCAGCAGGTGATTTGTAGGTGGTGCTTCTCCATCTGCACACCAACAGACCGGCTTAGGTAGCACTCTGAGATGTTGTCAAGCATGTTTTTAGATTTAGTTTTTGTCTTTATTGAACAGTTGATATTGGAGAATCAGACTGTCCTCAGAGGAGAGGGGTGGGTGGGTGTTGGGTGACGACTTTCCCCAGTTTGAACAGTGGAACCAGCTCCATCAGGGCTATTTTCTAAACCTTTATACTTTTGGTTTGACGTTTTCAACTCGTCACAACAAGATGTTGAATACATCAGTCTGAGTGGTTGATGAGCAGGGTTGCACAAGTCATCAGTTTCTCTGCAGACGTCTTTAACGTACAGGTACCCATGATCTCTGCTCACTTCAGATGCTGAGAAATGACGTCTCTCTCAATTCAGTGATGGCATCTTTTCGTGTAATCATAGAAATCATGAGAAAACACTGAAATACGTCTTTGTAAAGGACAGTTAAGTTGTATTTTGTTGTTCATTGGTCACTGCAGAGCTATAATTCCATCTAGGCCAAAAACAGCTTTTTCTTAAGCTAACTTAGTTGGAACCAGTGAGGCCTTGGTGCTGGGGTCAGTGCTTTCAGTAGGTTTCTATCTTGTGGCTGTTGGTGATGAAATATGGAATATGTGTCTAATCTTGGATCTTTGATTTTCATGTTATCCAAGGGTCTTTTTTCATTTTATGTATTTTTAACTTTTATATTTATGTCAGTTTGGATCTTGAGGGAGTGAATATAAACTACAGATCCTCATTTATGGCATCTGTGTCCAACAGGAAAATGTATGAATGTTTTTTAAAAACTGATTTGTTGTTTCTTTTTAGTTTGTGTAATTTTAGTTTTTAGTCCTTTCCAAGAGCGGAAACTATCTCGTAGTTCACAAGCACAAAGCAAAAATTAGTTCAAGCCGGAAAAAATACACATTACGTTTTGTGTAGCAGTAATTATTTAATTAATGTCCTGTCCCATGAATCATCTCAGTGACTCCACTAGAGCTGGGTTGGTCTCTGGTTTTGTCTGGTCTGGTGTAGGAGCTTAAATCGCTTTGATTTTATGTGATTAACATGACTTTGTAGTTGTTTTGGACTAACCAAGGCGGTTGTGTCTGATGAGCTGAGACTGAAAAGATGAAGGAGATCAGGTTTCAGTAGAGGGAGGGGGGAGGATGCACATGGTGCAGGTTGTGTCTGTTTACCAGAAAGTGCATGTGTCACTTAATGATTTCAAGAGGTTTCTGAATCTTTTCCTGCTTATTTAAAATCACATCTGTGGGAAAACAACAACAAAATCATTTCTCTCCGTTGTCATTACTGACATAATGATGAAATTGTCACTGCACGGTTTTATACACTCACGATATATATAACAATATATTCAGTTGTGGTTATTCTTATTCTGTAGACTACAGTGCAAAATATAATAATGAAATACCAAAATCTCTTTTTTTAAATGACAACTTTAAAGACAATTGACTAACAAAGACAAGTAAATAAAAAAAATACTCTATTAGAAGACCTCTGCACCTGAACCAATGAACCATGAATTTATGTTTGAACATGAGACAGTTTGAATAAATTAACATAAACTCCCATGGAAAGTTTCCAATTCCAAAATTCCCCATCCTAACATCCCATGGAAAGTTTCTAGAAACTTACCAGAAATTTTCTGCCCCTTTGCAGCCGTAGCCTAATGTAATGTTAGCCTATGTTGCTAGGCTAACCAGATTGAATCGACCATTAAAGTGTTTGTTTAGTTCAGGAATTAATCTGAGTGAATCTGCTGTAACATGTTCTGCTGCCAAAGAGGAAATAAATTCATGACGAGTGAAAACAAGTTCACATCATCTCCTGCTGTGAATTAAAGCTGCCAGAGATGAAGAGTCTAAAAAATATTAACTGTCAGAGAAAATAAGGAGGAAGGAGGGGAGAGGGGGAATGAGTTTGATCACTCACATCAGTCACATTGCAGTAAAACTTTACAGTGTTACGATGTGTATCGTCATATACAATGTATTGTTACATCCCTAGTTGTCGTACTGGTGCTGATAACCTGACCTGTTCTGGAGGGATATAAAAGCAGCAGTTGACCACTTCAGTCTGCAGCTCAGCAGGGGAACAGGCTTGTCTTTAAACAGTCAGTGAGGGTGGGGAGTTTGATGCCTGGGTAAGTTCACATTTCATTTGACACTGGAAATGAAAAAGCTCATGAAGCTGTGTTGGTAAGGTGTCAGTATGAAGTTCAGAAACATAATGTCACTGTTTGTCTTAAAATGATGCCTTTCAGTGAAACAAAGAAGCTTATTGTGGGGGGTTAGTGATGAGAAATGTTTTCAGTATTAGTACACTGTGCTTGATTTGTCACCTAAAACAAAAATGATATTAAATTCAAACATCTCAACTTCATCTCACTTTATATTTGGCGCTTATTTGCATCTTGGAAATCTGAGATATCTCTACTTCATGATAACTGGTTTGCTTTATGTTTGTATAGTTACTGTCAACACATCTCTGATTGTGATTATCTGTATGAACAGAAGTTTACATGAACCTATGTACCTGTTTCTGTGCAGCCTGTTTGTAAATGAACTGTATGGTAGTACAGGGTTGTTTCCATTCCTTCTGCTTCAGATCCTCTCTGACATTCACACTGTTTCTGTTCCCTTTTGTTTCCTGCAGATTTTCTGTGTGTATACATATGGAAGTATAGAATTTTTAAACTTAGCCGTCATGTCTTACGACAGATACCTCGCTATTTGTCATCCTCTACAATATAACACACGAATGACATCAACTCATGTCGCTGTTTTCATTTTTGCGATATGGTTGTACTCTTTTGTGAAATTCTTAATTACTTTATCCTTAAACATCCGTTTGTCGCTTTGTGGAAACATCATAAACAGTTTGTATTGTCATAACTACCTTGTTGTGAAGTTGGCTTGTTCAGACACTGAGGTGAATAATATCTACGGATTGTTTGGTATTGTTCTCACCGTCGTAGTCCCTCTGCTTCCAATCCTTTTCTCTTACATTAAAATTCTTAGAGTTTGTTTTTCTGGTTCTAAACAGACCAGACAAAAAGCTGTCAGTACCTGCACACCTCACCTTGTGTCTCTGATGAACTTTTCTTTTGGCTGCTGCTTTGAAATCCTGCGGAGTAGATTTGATATGACAGGTCTACCCAGTGTGCTACAAATCATTCTGTCTCTGTATTTTCTTATCATACAGCCACTTCTGAATCCTATCATGTATGGATTACAAATGTCCAAAATACGACAAACGTATAAACATCTCCTCTGTTAAAAATGTTGACTGCTCATAAAAATACTGTGCAGATACAATAAATTATTCACAATATTGTCCATTGAGATGTGCTGATTAAAAACAACTGAAAGGTGAAATGTTTATTTTCTGTTTGTGTGTACAGAAGATATCTGGAAATAACCATGATGACTTGGTGGAGTTAACAGTACTAAGGTACCAAGGACTGGGTGAGGACATGGTTAAAAAAAAAAAAAAAAAAAAAAAACAATTGGTAGAATTTTGGAGTTGATTGAATGGTGTGAGGTTCTGATTTGTCTAAAAATCCAGGAATGTTCCTGGATATAAAATTGTCACCTGCCTTCCCAACCTACTTTTAGAACTGATGGAGCCTTTCAGATGAGAGGTGAAATGTTTTCACGTAACCTAAAAGAAGTCCAGTTGTCTTCAACTTTAGCACTGGATGACTGAGAACCTACACATCTGTCCACCAATGGACACCAACAACCTTTTGACTACAAATCAGAACAGTTACTTCCGTAACGTTTTGTCTTTAAATATTTGCTGATTGAAGAATAAAAACAAAAAAAACCCCTGACACTGACTGTGTCACTGATTAATGTAGTAATTTAATGCAGATGTTCACATGATTGGAAAGAGTCAGTTGGAATAAGATTATTCTTGAATAGTCCCACAGTGGGGAAATTCACACTGCTGCAGCAGCAAACAAGGACAGCAAATTAGAAAAGGCATCGATATGCAAGCAATAAATACTAGTAAATACAAAACAAGATATAAACACAGACAATATATAAAAAATTGAAACAGTATGAACTATATAAACGGGACTATCTACACAGTAACAAATTGGATTTGAATACTGACACTGCACAGTATGAAATAATCTGTGTGAGAGTGGTCCGACTGGGAGCAGAGCTAGTTGTGGAGTCTGACAGAGGTAGGAAGAAAGGTCTTTGAATACTTTTCCCTCACACACTTGGGGTGAAGCAGCCCATCGCTGAAGGAGCTGCTCAGTGAAGTTTAGAAGAAACACCTTTTGTTTTGCCTGTGGTAGTTTTATCTTTTTTAAATTTGCTGATTAAAGAACTTTCACATGAATGGAAAACTCCCTGACACTGACTGTCTGTCACTGATTAATGTAGAATGTGGTGATTTGAAATGTTAAAGAATTTCAGAATGAAGTTGAACATGCATAAATTTTAAAATAGCATATGTTCATATTCTGTAGTGGCCAACAATATAATGTGACACGTGTTTGAGAAGATTGATCATGTGGTCTTTTGGAGATTATTTTAGTCGGTATTATTGCAGAAAGCTGCTACCATTAAATGATCAACGCCTTTAAATAAGAGGGTGAAGATGAGAATGTTTTGATGAATGACAGGTGTGAGAGGTTCAGTAGAAACAGAAGAACCATAATGGAGACAGTGGACATCCTTGACTAATTAACTGAGAATGTCCTCTCAAGAAATGAGAAGGGGTAGGTAGGATTCTGTTAACAACAAAAACCATAAAACGTTTGTTTACTTTAAGTGACAGTACCTTCTAGCAGTTGTGGGAGATTTGAGTCTTGCCCCTCACAAGTAATGTCAGACTTAAACACAGGAGACCACTGTTTGCTTCCTGTTACCTGCTGACAGTCACCGTGGCTTCCTTTTAATCATGACCGTGGATGTCTCTAACCATGAAAACAAAGGTCCTTTAACCTGAATGACATCGTCATTTTAACCCAGGCCACAGTCTTTCCCTAAACCTAACCAAGTTGTTTTTGTCTGGAAACCTGACCAAACCTTAAGGGCAGTGTGTGGAAGAATTTGAAGCAATTTACATGTAGTAATTGCTTTTTATTACCAATGTGTGTAACGATTGTAAGGTGACATAGAAAATGATTGATTTCCAGACTGTCTCCGTTGTCTATAACACCCCATAGACTGATTTCTATGTAAAAGTTGGGCTGAGTTTTCAGGAAGCTCGCTCCTGAGTACTATCGTTAGCTCTGTAATGGAGTCTGCTGTCGTCACGAAACGACCAGATCACTGCACAAGATATTCTCCAACACAAACTTCACACAAGAACAAAAATAGAAAACTTTATGTCATGATGCCTGTTTGGCCAAACATGACTTGGACTGACATTAGGGGGAAAAGTAGGGTCAACAGCAGCAGAGCATTTGATTCATGGAGTGACCTTTGTTTAGCTTTGGGAATCAAAACCAACCCTGAGCTGGCTCTCTTCCAATTGGACAGGTGAGCTACTACAAAGCCTGTGAAATTAATTGTGATACTGTGGTTTTAACTGACTAATGCTTTCTAACGTTAGCTTGCCTGGTTATGTGGACAGATCAGTAATCAAATTACTCCGGATGGATAACATCTGCTAAATCATCCAAACTCATGGGGATGATCTGGCTGACAATTCAACAAGCTTGCTGTTTGATAAGTACTTCATCGGCTAACAATCCATAGCTGCATTCCTGCAGTATAGCTAAAATACAGCTATCAGGCTAACCTTTGCTTGTTTGCTTGGTAACGTTCTTGGCATGGTTGGACTGCGACTCGTGCACCCCCAGCAAACATACAGTGAGGGCTGGTAAAGAGACGGACAGGATTGGTAAGAACTTTATGGATTCTCATGCTGGCGTACTCAACTGAGTGCAAACATGTGCACGATCAATAAGGTGCAGGGTGCAGTTTACTTAACAGCCACACATGTCAGTAATAACAAGTGTCTTCAGATTTCTCCAACCTTTGACCCAGGGTATCTGCAGGTTGTGAGAAGTATTAAAGTACTGAATTTAGAGGCCTTCTTGATGAGGTCTGTCTCATTCTTGTGGACGTGATACCCCAGTAACGCCTTGAAGTCATTTCTTCAAATTAGGTACAAACGTTCACTGTGACTGATGAACTGAATGGATGTTGGTAGTCAAAGGTTAAAGGTCACTGTCAC
Organism: Lates calcarifer; assembly: GCF_001640805.2. NCBI lineage: Eukaryota > Metazoa > Chordata > Actinopteri > Centropomidae > Lates > Lates calcarifer. The sequence goes on from NC_066853.1 coordinate 455,245, forward strand.
CTCACAGAACACATTTTTGGCCACAACTCAAGAGTTCACACACTAATTAACTGCAACTTTAGTGGTTGGTGGAGGACCACAACCACAAAGTGGTAATTCTACAGTAGTTCTAACAGTGGTTTTTAACAGTTTTAAAGAACCAAACATTGTCATCCTGTTAACTGTGGTGTCAGACCAGAAGACACCTCAGTGTGATGTAACTGACCTGTTGCACTAACCTCAAGCTGTTTCTGGGTTATTGGATTCTGAGCTCTCTAATTCAGTGAGTCAGTCGTTGCACTTGTCAGTCAATAAACAGGTATGGGTTATGGTGGAGTGATGTTTATAAAGCAGCAGGTGATCCTGCAGGTGGTGGAGGTGATGCTGTAGTCTGCTGCACAACAGGTGACAGATGCTGAACTGTTTGTTGAGATTGTGTGTCATTATGATACATTTTAAGGGAAAGGTCAGTGTTTAAAGTCGAAGCTGACCGTTTTGAAGCAAACCGCTAATTATTAGAGTAAAAAAACTTTTGGTAATAATTTTGTGATTTTAAAGAATAATGTTGAATTCAACTTTATCTTATTTTAAGTCTTGCAGCATATACAAGTGTTGGAACACTGAGATATTTTTATTTCATTTTAACTGCATTGTTATACACAGTAATTGTTATTGCCAACACATCTCTGATAGTGATTATCTGTATGAACAGAGGTTACATGAACTATGTACTGTTCTGTGCAGCTGTTTGTAAATGAACTGTATGTAGTACAGGTTGTTTCCGTTCTTCTGCTTCAGATCCTCTCTGACATTCACACTGTTTCTGTTCACTTTTGTTTCCTGCAGATTTCTGCTTGCACACTTATGGAATGTAGAGTTCTATAATTTAGCCGTCATGTCTTATGACAGGTATCTTGCTATCTGTTGTCCTCTACAATATAACACACGTATGACATCTAACAAGGTGTTTATCTTTATTGGTGTGCTATGGTTTTACTCTTTTGCTCAATTTCTAATTAGTTTATCCTTAAACATCCGGTTGACACGGTGTGGAAACATCATAAACAGTTTGTATTGCAGCAACTACCATATTGTTAAGTTGGCTTGTTCTGACATCAAAGTGAATAACATCTATGGACTTTTTGCCGCTGCTGTCAGTATATTAGTCCCTCTGCTTCCAATCCTTTTCTCTTATGTTAAAATTCTAAAGATTTGTTTTTCTGGTTCTAAAGAGACCAGACAAAAAGCTGTCAGTACCTGCACACCTCACCTTGCTTCTCTGTTGAATTTTTCTTTTGGCTGCTGCTTTGAAATCCTGCAAAGTAGATTTGATATGAGCAGTGTACCCGGCATGGTACAAATCATTCTGTCTCTGTATTTTCTTATCATACAGCCACTTCTGAATCCTATCATGTATGGATTACAAATGTCCAAAATACGACAAACATTTAAACATCTCCTCTGTTATAAAATGTTGAGTATTTATAAGGGTCATTTGTAAGTTTTGTCTTTAAACATTTGCTGATTAAAGAACTTTCACATGAATGGAAAACTCCCTGACACTGACTGTCTGTCACTGATTAATGTAGAATGTGGTGATTTGAAATGTTAAAGAATTTCAGAATGAAGTTGAACATGCATAAATTTTAAAATAGCATATGTTCATATATTCTGTAGTGGCCAACAATATAATGTGACACGCGTTTGAGAAGATTGATCATTTGGTCTTTTGGAGATTATTTTAGTTGGTATTATTGCAGAAAGCTGCTGCCATTTTATGATGATGACCAGGGATGTCTCTAACCATGAATATAAACGTCCTTTAACCTGAATGACATCATAATTTCAACCCAAACCACAGTCTTTCCCTAAACCTAACCAAGCTGTTTGGACTTGGACTGACGCTGGGAGGAAAAGTAGGGTGAACAGCAGCAGGGCATTTGATTCATGGAAGGACTTTGACTCGGCTTTGGGAATCAAAACCAACCCTGAGCTGGCTAACTCATTCTACCTCAGTAACACTTTGTACCTAATTTATAGAAATTCCCTCAAACGTTCACTGTGACTGATGAACTGAATGGATGTTGGTAGTCAAAGGTTAAAGGTCACTGTCACCTCACAAAACTCATTTTTGGCCACAACTCAAGAGTTCACACACTAATTAACTGCAACTTTAGTGGTTGGTGGAGGACCACAACCACAAAGTGGTAATTCTACAGTAGTTCTAACAGTGGTTTTTTTAACAGTTTTAAAGAACCAAACATTGTCATCCTGTTAATGTGGTGTCAGACCAGAAGACACCTCAGTGTGATGTAACTGACCTGTTGCACTAACCTCAAGCTGTTTCTGGGTTATTGGATTCTGAGCTCTCTAATTCAGTGAGTCAGTCATTGCACTTGTCAGTCAATAAACAGGTATTGTCTATGGGGGGTGGACTCTATAAAGCAGCAGGTGATCCTGCAGGTGGTGGAGGTGATGCTGTAGTCTGCTGCACAACAGGTGACAGATGCTGAACTGTTTGTTGAGATTGTGTGTCATTAACAGATTTAAAAGTCTTGTGAGGAAGAATTAGTAAATGGTGAGTTTTGGCTGCTTGTGAGATTTTCTGTGATTGCTGTGATTGTTGATACATTTTAAGGGAAAGGTCAGTGTTTAAAGTCGAAGCTGACCGTTTTGAAGCAAACCGCTAATTATTAGAGTAAAAAAACCTTTGGTAATAATTTTGTGATTTTAAAGAATAATGTTGAATTCAACTTTATCTTATTTTAGTCTTGCAGCATATACAAGTGTTGGAACACTGAGATATTTTTATTTCATGTTAATTGCATTGTTATACACAGTAATTGTTACTGTCAACACATCTCTGATAGTGATTATCTGTATGAACAGAGGTTTACATGAACCTATGTACCTGTTTCTGTGCAGCCTGTTTGTAAATGAACTGTATGGTAGTACAGGGTTGTTTCCATTCCTTCTGCTTCAGATCCTCTCTGACATTCACACTGTTCCTGTTCACTTTTGTTTCCTGCAGATTTTCTGCTTGCACACTTATGGAAAAGTAGAGTTCTGTAATTTAGCCGTCATGTCTTATGACAGGTATCTTGCTATCTGTTGTCCTCTACAATATAACACACGTATGACATCTAACAAGGTGTTTATCTTTATTGGTGTGCTATGGTTTTACTCTTTTGCTCAATTTCTAATTAGTTTATCCTTAAACATCCGGTTGACACGGTGTGGAAACATCATAAACAGTTTGTATTGCAGCAACTACCATATTGTTAAGTTGGCTTGTTCTGACATCAAAGTGAATAACATCTATGGACTTTTTGCCACTGCTGTCATTGTATTAGTCCCTCTGCTTCCAATCCTTTTCTCTTATGTTAAAATTCTAAAGATTTGTTTTTCTGGCTCTAAAGAGACCAGACAAAAAGCTGTCAGTACCTGCACACCTCACCTTGCTTCTCTGTTGAATTTTACTTTTGGCTGCTGCTTTGAAATCCTGCAAAGTAGATTTGATATGAGCAGTGTACCCGGCATGGTACGAATCATTCTGTCTCTGTATTTTCTTATCATACAGCCACTTCTGAATCCTATCATGTATGGATTACGAATGTCCAAAATACGACAAACGTATTAAACATCTCCTCTGTTATAAAATGTTGAGTATTTATAAGGGTCATTTGTAAGTTTTGTCATTAAACATTTGCTGATTAAAGAACTTTCAAATAAATGGAAAACTCCCTGACACTGACTGTCTGTCACTGAATAATGTAGAATGTGGTGATTTGAAATGTTAGAGTAGGGAATTGCAAACAAAATGTAACATGCCGAGGTTCACATATGATTGGAAAGATTCAGTTAAAAATTCCTGTTCTGTAATCCTCCAACAGTATAATGATGTGATTTTATAGCTGTGAATTTGTTCAAAATGTATATATAGCACCGCTGCAGTTCAACAGACTGTACTTATGTGTGAATCACCTTCAACATCAAGTAAATGTTGACATGAAGCCATGTGATGTGTGTTTGAGATGATTGATCATTTAGACTTTTGGAGATTATTTTAGTCAGTATTATTGCAGAAAGCTGTTATCATTAACTGATCAGTACGTTCAAATAAGAGGGTGAAGTTTAGAAGAAATACCTTTTGTTTTTGTGCCTGTGGTATCAATGTTTTGATGAATGACAGGTATGAGAGTTTTAGTAGAAACAGAAGAGCCTTAATGGAGATAGTGGACGTCCTTGACCAGTTAACAGAGAATGAAAAAAACAACAGCATCAGCTGTTTCAGTAAATCCCCCAAAAGAGAATTTACCTTCATTGATGCCTGTAGGGAAACTGCTTTATGATTACACAACATGGAGTTACAGAGAGGAAGATAAGAAGTGCATAAATTTATAATATTAATTAATAATTATTATTATAATTAATAATAATAGTAATAACAATAATTAATTCAAATGTTCTGATATCACAATTGATTGTCAAGGTTAGAGGAGTGGGGATGGGTGGGTTCTGTTAACAACAACTAAGAAAAACAATAAAAAAAACTATGTATACATTCAAGTGACGGCACCCTCTAGTGGTTGTGGGAGATTTAACGTTAGGAGGCCACTGTTTGACTGTCAGTCAGTAACAGGAAACAATGTGGCTTTCTTTTAATCATGACCAGTTGATGTCCCCTAACCTTAAGTTATGATAGTTATTGTAACCATGAAAATAAAGGTCCCTTAATCTGAATGAGGTAGTAATTTTAACCCAAATCAAAGTCTTTCCCTAAAGCCAATCTAGTTGTTTTGTAGGGAAGCCTAACCAAACCCTGAGTTATTTACAAAGGTCTTAAACATTTTTTCTTGCCTGCTGTAGAAACTACTAGAAGTTATACATTTTCTTTTTGTATGTGACTGCTGCTGCTGTCAGGAGATTTAGTGCACTGCGTAACATAACAGTGGTCTGGTTGTGAAAGTGGACTGAGCTTGTGATTATGAGGCTTATGATATCAGGTTGTCCACTCAGCCTTCCATCTCATTCTACCTCAGTAATGCTTTGAGGGAATTTCTATAAATTTGGCACAAACATTCACTGTGACTTGAGGATGAACTGACTAAATGTTTGTAGTCAAAGGTTAAAGGTCACTGTGACCCCCCAAAACTCATTTTTGGCCATAACTCAAAAGTTAACACACTAATGAACTGCAACTTTACTGGTTGGCGGAGGAATACAACCTAAGTGGTTTTTAACAGTTTTAAAGAACCAAACGTTGTCATCCTGTTGATGTGGCGTCAGACCAGAAAACACCTCAGTGTGATGTAACTGACCTTGAGCTGTTTCTAGATTTTTGGATTTTGAGTTTTCTAATTCAGTCAGTCAGTAAATAGCTGCAGTGGGGGAAATAAGTATGACAAAGGCAAAAAGTTTTGAACACAGTATAAAAAAACAGTAAAACAGCTGATTCCACTAATTAGTTCTCCTACCTTTTTGAAGTTTGCTGCACAACATTTGGAGAAGCCTGTAGATTACTGAGAGAATGTAGTGTGGATTACATGAGGCAAAAATGGATGGAGGAGAAATGCCTCTGCATATGACCCTATAAATACTGTACTGACAGAGAAGTTTAGATGTGGAGGCATCATGTTATGAGGTTTCTTCTTTTCTCATCGCACTGGCAATATCCAAATTATTGAATGGAGGATGAATGGAGCCATGTACTGAGGAATCTTTGAGAAGAATCTGTTGTCATCTTCCAGGACAATGAGACTGAGATTCAGGTGGACCTTCCAGCAGGACAACGATCCAAAACATACTGCAAAGGAGACTATCATTTGGTTCCAGCGGAAGAAAATAAAAGTGTTAGAATGGCCCAGCTAATCATCAGATTTAAACCCAACAGAACATTTGTGGAAGGAACTGAAGATCAAGATTCATCAGTGGCCTCCCAGAAATCTTCCAGACTGGAAGACTGTCTGCGCAGAAGAATGGGCTTAAATCCACCTGAACACTGAAGGAAATTAGTTTCTTCATACTGGATGTGTCTTTAACACTCTAGAGTCGCTGGTCGCACCGGGGCGTACAAATCATGTGACCGATTTAAGATGGCGTAGCAGCAAGACACTGCCTCGCTGAGTCTGTTTCATGATAAATTGTGTTGATAGGCCAAGTAGAACCAGACTTATGATAAATTTTTCTTGAATATTTGTTGTCACGTCGTTTGGTGCGTGAAGTGCGAAGAAACGTTAAAAACGCACTATGCTAAGGAAAGTGCTCGCAAGCAGAAAGTGTTTCTGGTGTGTCAGCTTTGAGCTCGAGTCTTTTTGATGGATTGGAATGAATACCAATATCTGGTCTGAACATTGGAAATATGTTTAATGAAAAAAATGCTTGTGTGTTGAATACTTATTTCCTCCACTATATGGTCTATGGTGGAGGTGATCCTGCAGGTGACGGAGGTGATGCAGTAGTCTGCTGCACAAGAGGCAACAGATGTTGAACTGTGTTTGTTGAGATTGTGTGTCATTAACAGATTTAAAGGTCTTGTGAGGAAGAGCAGTAAATGGCGAGTTTTGGCTGCTTGTGAGATTTGTGATTGCACTTGTTGATTAATTTTAAGGAAAAATCCAGTGTTAATAAGTTACCAGTGTAAAGACTGGGAAATATTACAATGTCAAAAATGACATTTTTCAAAAACAGTTAATTAATTGTTGGAGTTGGTAATAAGGATGTTGAATTCAACTTTATCTTATTTCATTCTTGAAGCATATATAAGTGTTGGAACACTGAGATATTTTTATTTCATGATAATTGCATTGTTATACACAGTAATTGTTACTGTCAACACATCTCTGATAGTGATTATCTGTATGAACAGAAGTTTACATGAACCTATGTACCTGTTTCTGTGCAGCCTGTTTGTAAATGAACTGTATGGTAGTACAGGGTTGTTTCCATTCCTTTTGCTTCAGATCCTCTCTGACATTCACACTGTTTCTATTCCCTTTTGTTTCCTGCAGATTTTCTGCTTGTATTCTTATGCTAATATAGAATTATGTAATCTAACCGTCATGTCTTATGACAGATACCTTGCGATTTGTTGTCCATTGCAGTATAGCACACGTATGACATTTAACAAGGTGATTATCTTTATTATTGTTATATGGTTGTACTCTTTTGTCAGATGTATCATTAATATATCTTTAAACTTCCGTTTGACACTGTGTGGAAACATACTAAACAGCTTATTTTGCAGAAACTACCTAATTGTTAAATTGGCTTGTTCTGACACCACAGTGAGTAACATCCATGGATTGTTTGGTGTTTTTCTGTCCATTGTAGTCCCTCTGCTTCCAATCCTTTTCTCTTATGTTAAAATTCTAAAGATTTGTTTTTCTGGTTCTAAACAGACCAGACAAAAAGCTGTCAGTACCTGCACACCTCACCTTGCTTCTCTGCTCAACTTTTCTTTTGGTTGTTTATTTGAAATCCTGCAAAGTAGATTTGATATGAGCAGTGTACCCGGCATGGTACGAATCATTCTGTCTCTGTATTTTGTGATACTCCAACCACTTCTGAATCCTATCATGTATGGATTACAAATGTCCAAAATACAAAATGCATGTAAAAATCTCTTCTGTTACAGAAAGTCATCAAGTCACTGAGATATGAGTTGACATAAAAATGTATCAGCAAATCATTTCTAATATCGTGCATGGAAATGTTTGAATATTTAAAAAAAAAACAGACTGAATGTAAATTTAATTTATAATATTTAATGTGTTATACTAAAATAAATTACAAGCAATTAATTAAAATCAATTTGAGACAAGGGCAGTTATGAATTTTTGAAATTTCACTCTATATAATAAAATACTAAAATAACTGTTAACAGCACAACTTAGAAATTCACTTTTAAACTTAGGCCATAAAATAATTTTACAAAGTGAAAAGTAAAAGCAGGTGAAAGTAAAGGGATTAAGTTGCTTTGCTGCTGTCAGAGCTCATAATGTTGTAATGAATGTAGTTTAGAAAGTGGGTGTTGCACTGAGGAGTGTGACCTTACACGTCTCTGTACACTTCATCCATTCATCTATACCACTTATCTGTTAAGGGTTGCAGGGGGGGTGGAGCCTATCCCAGCTGTCATTGTGTGAGAGGAGGGTACACCCTGTACAGATCGCCAGTCCTCTCCACAATTAAAGGCCAAAAAACACGAACCTCACTGAGGCCGACGCAAAGTCCTTTTCTATGGCCTCCTCAGACACCTCCTACACAAAAGGTTTAACTTCAGAGGCTGCAGCTATGTATTCACAGCATAGAACTGCTGGTTCAGGAGTTCTCTATAGCTAAGGTAGAGAGACCTGCTTCTTAAATTTGCCAGCTTCCTTTGCTGGTTTTCACATCATGCCGCAACATGCACAGATGATCTTTCAGCTGCAACTCTTAACAGCCACTGTGCAAAAGAGGTGGTAGACACTGGGAAGTTTTGGATGCCTTGTGTTTTTGGGAAGTGGAAACAAGTCTTCTGGAAGTGAATGCTGAACAATGTCCAACAAACACTGTGTCCTGGGACAAACATGATCACAGCTTTGAGTCTGGCTCATATTTTCTCCTATCACCACAAAATGTATCCTGGGATACTTAGCCACACAGTAGTCATACAGTGTCCTGATAAAATGAGCAGAGCAAGAACAGGTGTGCTCAGCTCGATGTGGACAGTACATGGGCTGAGACTGATGACATTTCCAAGTCCACAAAAAAACAACCGCCTAACACTAACTTTAAATCTGTAAATCTCCTGCTGGTTCATTACCACCTTAAGGACAATACTGTAGTACTACTAGTGCTACTGCTGACAGTAACAGTACTACTTGGGTGACTACTACTGCTACTCGTTCCACTGTCATTCTCAATATTGCCAATATTAATGGAACCTGTGTGACTATACTGCTACGACTTCTGGTGGTAATGTTACTACCATAACAATGACTGGAACTACAGACACAGGTACTACTTCTAAAACTAATTGTAAGGTGTAAACACCAAAAAAAGCCCAAGATGCTGTGTTTGTGTGGGTGTCTTCCATAAACCAGTGAGACAATGAAGTCTGTTCTTGGATTATTCCAGAAAATAAACAGTGAGCAGCTAAAGTTTCTGATCCTTCAGGTTTAGTTGATCAGATCATCTTCACAGATGAACACCACTGTTCTGATGTTTGAAGCCTAAATCCAATCTCCAGAAGTAAAAAGCTAATGTTAGGCTATAAACCAACTACACCACGGTCACATGACGTCAACGTCTCCACCACTAAGCTTCCAACTGGTCATTTCATTTATCTCTGAGCTCTTCTACAAAAGCCTTTCTTCTTAGAAAGTTAGTGAGAGTTTGAAAGAGCGCGAGTAGAAACACAACGAGGCTGTAAAGGTGGACTGGTGAGTAGATGGGTTTTCATGCTGCTTCATTTTCTGTCAGGACTTCAACAGAAACATATCTGCAAATTTGAATGCATTTTAAAGCTTTAGAGATTCAACATAAATCATTTTCAGAGAGGATTTTCAGTTCTGTCAACTTTTATGATGATGATTTTGGACATTGACTGTCAGTGTTGACAGTTGGCTGTTGGACATGACATGAATGATGTGGGATTCCTCTCCTGAGACTCTTGTGTTTTGAAGAGGTATAAAGCAGCAGACTTCTCTTCAGCCTCCAGTTAGTTAGTTAGTGCAGTCTGCAACACAGCAGGAGACAAGTATTTAACTGTGTAACGTGGATGTTTGTGTCTTTTAAGGACATAGTTTTAAAGGTATCAGTATCAGTGAGGATAGGGAGTAAATGGTAAGTTTGTGTGCTGCTCATGTGTTGTTATCTACTTTTATGCTTGATCCTTTTTTAAAAACTGTCCACAGAAGCAGTGTTGTCAGTGTGAAAATAATGCCCGCGTTGTTTGGAACAATGGCCGTAATTGAAGCTAATTATTACATTTGGGTTAAAAAATGAGCAGCAAACTTTTTTACTGTTTGCAAACTGTTATTGTTGTGTCACCTAAAACAAGAGTAATGGTAAATTCAACTTTATCTTACTTCATTCTTAGTACTTATATCCATGTAGGAACTTTGAGATACTTGTATTTTGTGTTAATTGCAATGATATACATTTGTATAGTTACTGTCAACACATCTCTGATAGTGATTATCTGTATGAACAGAAGTTTACATGAACCTATGTACCTGTTTCTGTGCAGCCTGTTTGTAAATGAACTGTATGGTAGTACAGGGTTGTTTCCATTCCTTCTGCTTCAGATCCTCTCTGACATTCACACTGTTTCTGTTCCCTTTTGTTTCCTGCAGATTTTCTGTTTGTATACATATGCACATGTAGAGTTTTGTAACTTAGCCGTCATGTCTTATGACAGATACCTTGCTATCTGTTATCCTCTACAATATAACACACGTATGACATTTAACAAAGCAGTTATCTTTCTTTTTGCGATATGGTTGTACTCTTTTGTGAAATTCTTAATTACTTTATCCTTAAACATCCGTTTGCCACTTTGTGGAAACATCATAAACAGTTTGTATTGTCATAACTACCTTGTTGTGAAGTTGGCTTGTTCAGACACTGTAGTGAATAATATCTATGGATTGTTTGGTGTTGTTCTCACTATCGTAGTCCCTCTGCTTCCAATCCTTTTCTCTTACATGAAGATTCTTAAAGTTTGTTTTTCTGGTTCTAAACAGACCAGACAAAAAGCTGTCAGTACCTGCACACCTCACCTTGCTTCTCTGCTCAACTTTTCTTTTGGTTGTTTATTTGAAATCCTGCAGAGTAGATTTAATATGACAGGTCTACCCAGTGTGCTACGAATCATTCTGTCTCTGTATTTTCTCATCATACAGCCACTTCTGAATCCTATCATGTATGGATTACAAATGTCCAAAATACGAAATACATGTAAACATCTCCTCTGCCATTAAATATTGGCCAGTTGCAGTGATACCGTGTAGGTTTAATAACAAAAGTGATATTGTGATGTTTTAAGATGTTTGATTTCACAAAAATATTAAAACATTAAGGAAGAATAGCAGTTGTTGGACTGCCACTGATAACTGTGGGATGCACTGAAATAAAGTTCCAGCAATGCATTTGAATTTGATAAAAAGAACAATGGAATACATGATGTGAGCTCAAACAGGAGTCAGAGTTGACTGCTTCACTGTCTTTCTTGCATTTGTTGCAGACATCACCTCTTTGTACTGTTGCTCTGAAAATATTAAACAAACATGAGCTCAGAAACTAATTCACAAGAGTACAAATATCAAAGTAGTAGCATTCCCTACAGTTTTTTCTGTGGATTTTTTTAATATTGATTAATAACTTGATGTGTAGGTTTGAGTGTTAGACTGAGGCCTGGATGTGGGATCTTCTTTAGTAAGATTTTCTGACAGTGTTAGCTTTAACAGTTGGTGTTCTCATCATCAACATCAATACAGAGAAAAGATGTGTTAGGCCATCCTGAGAAAATGAAGAGAGTATACTGTAGAACTTGTAGCATCAAAAAGAATCAGAATTTAGATTAAAATCCTAAGACTTAAAATCCCTACAGGTTGCAAAGGTTTAGAGGGGCTACATATTATTCACCAGAAGATAATTAAATACTCTTTAAGTTAAGGATTTAAACATGGATGCATGCTTCTTGTCCCTAAACCTCCTGGGAAGCAAGAAAACCACCCTGAAGTTTCTCTGTCTTTTCCTATTTAAAAATTAAAGTCCTGCAGTTGAACTTTGGAGTCTAGGAGGTGGTGTTCTCTGTGAAACCCCATCCCATCCAGCTGGTGCCACTCAACCTTCTCCACTAGCTGAGGCTATTTACCTACAAAAGAGAAGCCTGTCAGCAAAGCCAAGGCCTGGCCCAAGAGGTTGACCTCAGTTTTCTAAATTTGGATGAGCTCTGTCCCGTTCTGGTCTTTCCACTGGAGCCTTTACATTGCTTATGGTCTTGCCTGTTGATGAAGACCAGTTGGGAGGTCCTGTCGGATTAATCCGTCCACTCTGGCAGTGGCTTGAATTTTGGAGGGGCTGTCAGAAATTTAATTCTGACGGAAAAGTGGTGACACAAAAAATGGATGATCAATAACCCACTCTTGATTAGTACTTAAAAATCTGAGGAAGAGTGATCCGTGCAAGTCAAAGTAACCAGATGAATGAAGGACCTAAGATTTCCCAGCAGAACATTGGATTGTGACCAGATGATCAGTGTTTTTCACTTCACCTGTCAGTGGTTTAATGTTGGAGCTGATCAGTGTGGATAATATCAATCTACTGCTGAGGGCGTTTCCTGACTTGAAAACTTTTAAAGAAGCAAAATCTGAGTTTCAGTTCATTCAGGAGGGAGGACCTCAGCAGGACAACAGATGAATGTCAGGACTTGTGCAATGTCATAACTCTTGTTTAGTTTCTCACATAAACATTCTATGATTTTATCTAAGGCCATGGGAAGTGTATGGTGTTTGTTTATGTGTTTGATTTTCAGCAAAAGAAAACTGAATACTACTCGTGTGTGCTTAATGCTTAAGCTGCCGGTCATTTAGTTTGGTCTAAATATTTATAGAAATGTAATATGTTTTGTGCTGTTTGTTCATCCTGGAAACAGTGTTAGGACTGTTTTCAAGCCAAAAGGATAATCATGGTAAACTCGACTCAGACCTCATACTTCACATTCAATGCCTATTTTGACAGCAGTGATTTAAAATATTTATGTTTTGTCATTGTGATGTTGTTATATGTTCTAATTCTTTGTGCCAATGTGTTGCTGATAGTGATTATCTGTATGAACAGAAGTTTACATGAACCTATGTACCTGTTTCTGTGCAGCCTGTTTGTAAATGAACTGTATGGTAGTACAGGGTTGTTTCCATTCCTTCTGCTTCAGATTCTCTCTGACATTCACACTGTTTCCGTTCACTTTTGTTTCCTGCAGATTTTCTGTGTATACTCTTACGGTAGTGTAGAATTTGCCAACTTAGCCATCATGTCTTATGACAGATACCTCGCTATCTGTTATCCTCTACAATATAACACACATATGACATCTGACAAGGTTGCTATGCTTATTACTTTAAGTTGGTTATCCTCTTTTCTTGCAATTGTTGTTATGATATCCTTAATTGTTCCTTTACAGCTGTGTGGGAACATCATTAACAAAGTGTACTGTGACAACTACTCTATTGTTAAACTGGCCTGTTATGACACCACAGTCAATAACATCTATGGACTCATTGCTACTTGCCTCACAATATTATGCCCTGTATCTCTAATTCTTTACACTTACATGAAGATTCTTAAAGTCTGTTTTTCTGGTTCTAAACAGACCAGACAAAAAGCTGTCAGTACCTGCACACCTCACCTTGCTTCTCTGATCAACTTTTCTTTTGGTTGTTTCTTTGAAATCATACAGAGCAGGTTTAATATGAGCAGTGTGCCTGTTGTGTTGAGAATATTTCTGTCATTATATTTCATAACATGCCAGCCGCTCTTCAGCCCTGTACTGTATGGACTTAATTTATCCAACATCCGTATCATATGTAAGAGTCTGTTGTTTTCTGAAATGTAGGATATCTGATCTAGTAGATTTTGTTTAACCAGTGAGGAAAAAGGTATTTCTTTGCTTCTGTTTGTAATAACTATTGTACTTATAATTTTGATTAATGTTAAAAGGCTGGTCAGTTTTAGGTGATCCACAATAAGAATTTTCATCTCACTCTCAATATGATAAATACAACAACAATTTCAGCAAGGAAAATAAACTCTCTGACAAGTTTAATGTTGATTTTGTTAGATGACATTAAGTTAATGTTAATTTTGTTTGTCTAGGGTAGAAAATAAATATACTTTCCAATGGTCAGCTTCTGTTTTCAACCCACTCTGAATTTTGACCTGGAGCAGTATCTGAAAACATAACTTCTATGTAGTGTAGTGTTGATCTCTATATTAAAACCACCATATATAGAATTTCCCATTAGAGAATATTTAGATTTTTTTCTGTAGCTCAGGTAGTAGATAGTATTGATCACTGATGTGGGGTTAGTTGTAAAATATGTTGTTGGATCTAGACAAAGCAATGCTGTAAATTCTTTGGAAAGACCTTTTGTTTGTAGAAAAAAGAGAGGGCCAGGTTGCTTTGAGTTGATGCATTATTGGAGTTGTCAAAGCAAGCATTTACCCTAAACACACAGTGGGTTTAAAAGACCTGTCAGTCAGTTTGGTGAAAGCAGGATCCAGTTTTACGAATTTCAATTTGTGTTACATTTCGATTTTAATTCAACTGTGTCATCTAGTGAAGTTGTTGTCGCAACTATTTTTCTCAGTTATTAAAATCCAAATGATACGGTATGATTTTTTTTTTACACACCACAATATATCCTGAGCAGGACATTTTACAGCTGAAAAGTGAAATAGTTTGTCTCATATATAAATTATGTAACGGAGACACTTTTTAAATGAAGTCAAATGTGTTTTTGGCATTTGTCCTGTAGTTTCTTGTTATCAAGTCAAGTCAAATTTTATTTATATAGCGCCAATTCACAACAGACGTTATCTCAAGGCACTGTACATATAGAGCAGAATCAGAATCAGAATAGACTTTATTTATTCTTGGTATGCTGGTGCTAAGGACAGTTATAGTAAAAGAAAAGCAACTACTATATTTACAGGGAACATAAATATACATAATTAAAAAGTAAAGTGTAGAGTGCAAACGTCTAGACCGAACTCTTTATCTTATAAAATTTACAGAGAAAACCCAACAGATCCACCATGAGCAGCACTAGGCGACTGTGGAGGGATAAACTTCCTTTTAAGAGGCAGAAACCTCGAGCAGAACCGGACTCAAGGTGGGTGGCCATCTGCCTCGGCCGGTTGGGTTAAGACAGAGAGAGGGGTGGGGTGGGGTGGGGGGATGGGGAAGAGAAAGACAACATTGCAGATACACAGACTAAGTCAAAAAGTAAATAGTAGTAGTAATAATAATAATAATAATAATAATAATTATTATTATTATTATATTTTTATTATAGCTAAAAAATAGTAATGATAAGTGAAATATTAGCAGTACTAACTCTATCACTAACACTAATAAATGTTAAATTATTGTAACATCATCAGTTGAGCTGGATCATGGGAGCAGCAGGAGACTCTACAGCTCCAGAGGCAGAACCCTGCAGTAAGAGACAGTAGCGTATAAAAATGAAATGACTATGAAATAAACACAACTCTAAAAACTCCAAAACTCTAAAACATACACATACATACAAGACATTCACTTTCATTTCACAGTCTGTTAAAAACAAACAAGTGATGTTATGGCTCTTGGGCAGAAGCTGTTTCTCAGTCTGTTTGTGCAATCCTTCAATGACCTGATCTGTCTGCCCGAGGGTAGCCACTCAAACATAGTGTCCAGGATGGGATGGATCTTTTAATATATCCTGGACCTGTATCTTTGAGTCCCACCATAAGCTCTTCAGTGAGGCCACTGCATGGGAGCTGCAAGATGTTACTGGTCCTGTACAGTGGTGCACTGTTGAGGCTGCAGGTAAGGCCCAGCCACTTTCAGAGTGTGCCACTGATCTTCCTTTTGAGTGACTCGACTGTTGCCATTGGAACTGTGTAAACTAGCAGAGGCTGCAGGACTTGGTGCATGATGAAATGTTGACAGATCTGGGCTTTGAATCCTCCAGGCAGCCCTGACTTGTCAATCTTAGTGAGCCGAGCTTTGAGATCTTTGTTGGACTATTGAATGGCAGCGGAGTCTTTGAGAACAGAGCTTCCCCAGACTCAACTGATTGCTTTGTGATGGAGGGGTTAGCAGTTCCGGATAGTTTGAAGCAGAATTTGTCGACCACCTTCCCCTTTCTGCAGCACCATGGACCTCAACATGGTGGGTTTGAAACTCTGTTTCAGAAGGCCTTTCAGTAGCTTCCCGGGATTCATTCGCAAGACAGACAGGCTGTGGTGCTAACCCGTCCTGCCCCGGGTGCCATATTTCCATACTGTCAACTTTCTGTCAGTACTCACCAAAAAAATTCTTGGTTGTCATGTAATCTATTCTGGGGTGTTACTGGGCAGGCCAGGGTTCAAGATGGGCTGCTCCCTCGGTGATGTCACCTCCTCAATAACCATGGCAACATCAAGCATGTCCTACCCGAGGTTGGCAAGATGGCGTCGTAGTGCGAACACTCTGTCTTGTTGAGCTCCGGTGAGGTTTCCTGAATATCCGTCTAATACACGTGTTCACCTGGTGAAACGTTATAAATGCGCGTAAGAGTAGCTCTATAATGAGCCTGGACGACTACTTTTCGAAAATGCCTCACACCAAGTCCAAGAAAAAGGCAGCTTCAGCTGTGCATCCTAGCGGTGATATGAAGCCTGCTGCGGTTGAGCACGAAGAAGCTAATGTTAGCGAGGTAGAGGAAGCTGGGAGTGAGGTTAATCGGAGTATTCTTTCGGCTTTGAGCAAGATAACTGACAATATCACAAAGTCATTGGATGCTAAAGTTGACACCGTGCTTGCTGCTATCCGCAAACAAACATCTCAGATGCAGGCTTTGACAAATCTCAGGCGTGGAAGACACGACGGATGTGTTGCAGGCTAAAGTGACACAACTCGAAAAACAAATAACCGACATGGCAGACCATATAGATGATTTAGAGAACCGCAGCCGCAGATGTAACCTCTGTCTGGTCGGGCTACCTGAGGGCACGGAGGGCAAAGATGCACTCACTTTCATGGAGACATGGCTCCCCTCCTATCTCAATCTCACAACTAAAACTGGGAAGATCAAATTGGACCTCATCGCTCTCTAGCACCAAGGCCAGGCACTAACAAACGCGCCAGACCCATCATCATGAAACTTCACAACTTTGCTGATAAACAACGAGTGATGGCCGCAGCCCGGCGCCTTGCTACGGAGCCGAACCAGCCAGCGGACCGGATCAGAGTTTCCTTCTTTAATGATTATTCAGTAGCGGTGGCCAAGAAACGTAAGGCTTTTGACGAGGTGAAGAGTTGTCTGAGGAGGAAGAATGTGGATTATGCGCTTCTATATCCCACTACGCTGAGGCTCTCTGTCAACGGCAAGGAGAAGAGATTTAGCACACCGGAGGCAGCTGCGACGTATGTGGAATCGCTGCCCTAATTTCTGTAACCACCGGACCATCTCTTTCATTTAACATTGTGCCTGGACTGTGCGTTATGAAACAACAAACTCTGGCGTGTGTGACTCTGCCCCTCTTCTTTCCTACTGTTTATAATCAACCAGGTGAAATGTTTTACTTCATCATGTGCTTGATAGACTGTGTTTGTGTCTATGAGTAGGCGTGCGTTAAGCGCAGGTTGCACCTGCCGGCTCACACCGGCAGGCAGGAGAAGATCGGTTTTTCCATATATGTTCAGTAGGGTTGTTGCCAAATTACTGTTTTTTGAATGTTTCGTTACACAGCTCTTTCCTTTTCTTTCTCAATTTGCTTGTTTTACTCTTACTCAGTGTGGTGAACTTTCTGGCTCAATATGCTTTGTATGACACGAGTAATATTAATAATGAATAAGCTGCGAGTATGCACCTGGAATGTACTGGGTGTCCACAGCCCTGTTGTGTTTATTTCGTTGTATGTCTAGTTTCTGTAGACACTGTTTTGTTTTGTTGTATGAAAAGAGAAATTGCAATAAAAACAATGAAAAAAAAAGAAGCATGTCCTACCTGTGTTCATCACTTTTTAGTGCCCCGTCATTTTATTCTTTCTGTATTTGGTTTTCTTAGTTTGCCTGTGTTTTGTCCATTCAGATGTGTTTTCTGAAGTTGCAGTGTGTGCTCTCTGGATCAGCGTAGATTTCTGTGTGTGGAGGTTCAACCCCATCAGACAGCAGTATCAGTCAGTGTGTCCCTGATGATGAGGTCAGACTGCTGTGGTGGAAAGGATAAAAGAAGCAGAAGCAGAGATTCAGTTCAGTTGGGAGGGACTCAGAGTGTGACTACAGCAGGACAGCAGACGGATGTTAGGATTCACACAATGTCATAAACTCTTCTGTCATTTGACACCTAATCATTATACTGACTCTCAGTACTAGGATGGTAAGTTAAGGTAATTGTACACATTTGCATCAAAGGAGGATCATGAACAACTCTACATATGTTTCATATTTCATGCTCTCTGCCTACTTTGACACTGGGCTCTTTAAATACTTGTTTTTCATGATCATCATGTCTTTATATATTCTGATTATTTGTGCCAATGTTTCTCTGATTGTGATTATCTGTATGAACAGAAGTTTACATGAACCTATGTACCTGTTTCTGTGCAGCCTGTTTGTAAATGAACTGTATGGTAGTACAGGGTTGTTTCCATTCCTTCTGCTTCAGATCCTCTCTGACGTTCACACGGTTTCTGTTCCCTTTTGTTTCCTGCAGATTTTCTGTTTGTATACATATGCAAATGTACAATTTTGTAATTTAGCCATCATGTCCTATGACAGATACCTTGCTATCTGTTACCCTCTACAATATAATACAGGTATGACCTTGAAGAAAGTTGCCACACTTATTGCTTTAACATGGTTATTCCCATTTGTTGAAGTTGCTGTCATGATATGTCTGACTGCCTCTTTGCAGCTGTGTGGGAACATTATTAACAAAGTGTACTGTGATAACTACTTTATTGTCAACCTGGCCTGCTCTGATACAACAGTTAACAACATCTATGGACTTGTTTACATGTTTACCATAGTAGCTGGTCTTGTAACTTTAATCTTTTACACTTACATGAGGATTCTTAAAGTTTGTTTTTCTGGTTCTAAACAGACCAGACAAAAAGCTTTCAGTACCTGCACACCTCACCTTGCTTCTCTGCTCAACTTCTCTTTTGGCTGTTTCTTTGAGGTTTTACAGAGCAGGTTTAATATGAGCAGTGTACCCAACATGTTACGAATACTTTTATCATTATATTTTCTTACATGCCCGCCTCTCTTAAATGCAGTACTGTATGGACTGAATTTGTCTAAAATCCGTGTCATATGTAAAAATCTGTTGTTTGCTGAAATGTAGGACATTTGATCTAGCAGATTTTGTCAGTTTAACCAGTGAGTTAAAAATATGCCTTTGTGTCTATTTGTGTAATTGGTAATGACAACTGTAGTTATTGATTCTGATTAATCTTAAAAATTAAAGCTACAATGAACAAATTTAAGTTCAACAAGTATCCTAAACCAGCAGGGACAAGAAAACCCTGACCTAACAACATATTACATATTTGTGTTCTTTGCTCACTATGGAAATGAAATGTGCTTTCCACTGCTAAAGTTATTGTTTTTTAACTCAGTGCTTAGCATTCATACAAGATGATTTATATCTTAATGAAATAAGTAAATTCACTACATTGATCGGGTATAATTCCATCTCTGAGCAGTTTGACATACGAATGAAAAAAGATTGAGATTGTAAAGTGAACCGTTTATCAGCCAGTGTAGTTTGTTGCTTAGTTACCCTTTTATTTGTACCACCTTTAAAAGGAAATGCTTGTCCAAGGTTTCTATTATCCCTATGAACAGCCAATGCTGTTTAGTCAGGTTTGTGACACTGAAGACTAAAGCCCGGTCTTCCAGCATTTAATGAGACTGAAGCTTCTCTCCAACTCAGGAGATAAGATAATCCTTTGTTAGTCCCACAACGGGGAAATTATCTAATCTATCTGAAAAGATAAAAAAGGGCATAAATATGAGTAAAAGACAAGGTATAAA